>NC_045440.1:90012862-90087720 GCF_002776525.5 Piliocolobus tephrosceles
ATACCCAGTAGTGGGATGGCTGGGTCATATGGTACATCTAGTTCTAGGTCCTTGAGGAATCGCCATACTGTTTTCCATAATGGTTGAACTAGTTTACAATCCCACCAACAGTGTAAAAGTGTTCCTATTTCTCCACATCCTCTCCAACACCTATTGTTTCCTGATTTTTTAATGATTGCCATTCTAACTGGTGTGAGATGGTATCTCATTGTGGTTTTGATTTGCATTTCTCTGATGGCCAGTGATGATGAGCATTTTTTCATGTGTCTGTTGGCTGTATGAATGTCTTCTTTTGAGAAATGTCTGTTCATATCCTTTCCCCACTTTTGGATGGGGTTGTTTGTTTTTTTCTTGTATATTTGTTTGAGTTCTTTGTAGATTCTGGAAATTAGCCCTTTGTCAGATGAGTAGATTGCAAAAATTTTCTCCCATTCTGTAGGTTGCCTGTTCACTCTGATGGTAGTTTCTTTTGCTGTGCAGAAGCTCTTTAGTTTAATGAGATCCCATTTGTCAATTTTGGCTTTTGCTGCCGTTGCTTTTGGTGTTTTAGACATGAAGTCCTTGCCCATGCCTATGTCCTGAATGGTACTACCTAGATTTTTTCTTCTAGGGTTTTTATGGTATTAGGTCTAACATTTAAGTCTCTAATCCATCTTGAATTAATCTTCGTATAAGGAGTAAGGAAAGGATCCAGTTTCAGCTTTCTACTTATGGCTAGCCAATTTTCCCAGCACCATTTATTAAATAGGGAATCCTTTCCCCATTTCTTGTTTTTGTCAGGTTTGTCAAAGATCAGATGGTTGTAGATGTGTGGCATTATTTCTGAGGACTCCGTTCTGTTCCATTGGTCTATATCTCTGTTTTGGTACCAGTACCATGCTGTTTTGGTTACTGTAGCCTTGTAGTATAGTTTGAAGTCAGGTAGCGTGACGCCTCCGGCTTTGTCCTTTTGACTTAGGATTGTCTTGGCAATGCGGGCTCTTTTTTGGTTCCATATGAACTTTAAAGCAGTTTTTCCAATTCAGTGAAGAAACTCATTGGTAGCTTGATGGGGATGGCATTGAATCTATAAATAACCTTGGGCAGTATGGCCATTTTCACGATATTGATTCTTCCTATCCATGAGCATGGTATGTTCTTCCATTTGTTTGTGTCCTCTTTGATTTCACTGAGCAGTGGTTTGTAGTTCTCCTTGAAGAGGTCCTTTACATCCCTTGTAAGTTGGATTCCTAGGTATTTTATTCTCTTTGAAGCAATTGTGAATGGAAGTTCATTCCTGATTTGGCTCTCTGCTTGTCTGTTACTGGTGTATAAGAATGCTTGTGATTTTTGCACATAAATAACCCTTAAAATATTTTTTTAAAAGACAGACTTTTTAAAATGGGCAAAATATTTGAACAGACACTTTACCAAAAAATAACAGTCAATTCTAATTAATCATTACAGTTATGTTCTGTAAACTGGCAGTGGACACTGACTTGGGGAAAACTGGACCATTGCTACTGGGGGAAATAAGTAGATAGATAGATATGTATATATATAGAGAGAGATAGACATATATCACATAGATTATAATCTTAAATCCTAAAAATGACTCACCCTGGTCAATTCTATTTTTCTTTTTTTTTTCTTTTTTTTTTTACAGAAGAGAAAATAAGGTTCATCAGTGTGAAATGATTGCCTGAGCCCACCCCATTAGCGAGTGCCAGAGTTGAAATTCAAACCACATTGCAACTTAACTCTGAGGCTCTTCTTGCGCTACACTGCACTTGCCCTTACTGACTTCATCTTCTGGCCACCTCTGTATAAGAAGCTATTCATATTCTCGTTGTATTATTCAGAATTCTTCAGAAAAACAGAAATGATAGCATATACATAAATATGTAAGAGGGGACAAGTTAGAGGAATTGGCTCATGCAATTATGGAGACCAAAATGTCCCACAATCTGTCATCTGTAAGCTGGAGAATCAGACGTGCCTGTGGTGTAATTCTGTCTGAGTCCAAGGGCCTGTGAAATGAGGGGATTGCTGGTGTAAGGTCCAAAAGTCAAAGACCTGAGAACCTGGATTTCTGTTGTTCAAGAACAGTAAAAGATGGATATCTCAGTTCCAGAAGAGAGAGTGAAATTGCCCTTTCTCTGCCTTTTGTTCTATCCAGGCCCATAAAGGATTAGATGATACTCCTTATCTAATCACACATTAGTGAGGGTAGATCTTCTTTATTCATTCCACTGATTACTGATGCTCAGTAATAAAAAGAAATGCATTTTGATATGTGCAACATTGTAGGACGAATCTCAAAATAAGTATGCTAAGTGAAAGAAGCCAGACCAAAAAAGATTGCTACTGTGTGATTCAACATACATAAAATTTCAGGAAACACAAACTAATGCTTAGTAACAGAATTCAGATCAGGAGTTTGGTGAGTGGAGCAGCAGGGAGGGACTACAAAGAGGCATGATTACTCTTTTGGAATGAATAGATAAGTACAATATGTTGTTCCATGGATGTATACCTATGTCAGAACTTAAATTGTGTAGATGAAATATATGCAATTTATTGTATGTAAATGAAACCTAATAAAGTCGTTTAATCTTTCTGTGATGTCTTAGGTAAGATTCCTCAAGAAACACTCTGAAAGGGGATTTGAGTGCAGAAATGTATTCGGGAATTCACTGGAGAAAAACACCTAGGAAGGAGTGAAAAAGCAGAGAAGTAGAAAGCTTTGGAGTTGTCCCAAACTGATGGGTGAGATCTGGTTCTTTGCACCTCTGCTTCAACCAGCCATTGGATTTCAGTTGTCTCTAGGGAAAAGGCAGAACCTTCATGAAGCAGTTTCCTTCAGCCAATGGCAATCCCCTGAGAGTGACACAGCTGTGAAATATCTGTACACAATATTTTCAGCAACTTGGGAATGATTGCCTGAACCTGGATAACACATAGTAATATCCACCAACCTATATTTATCATCTCTCTCCTCATTTTCTACTAGTACCTATTAGGATTCCTCTGAGCCTCAAAAATGCTCCAAATGCTTTCTTCTCCCATTATGTCCCAGAATTCTACTGACTCCTGATTATAAGATCAATTCCCTGTCCTATGAGAGTGATTCCTTAACTTCTTGCTAGTCTGCCATAAGAAGCTCAGAATAACTGAGTGGCATCTATAGCATAAAACTTAATGGGAATCCACTTGCGACCCCTATTAGAGGGTACCACTTCTGAGAATCAACTTTAAATCCCAGAGCTGTGAGGCCATAATGCACAAATTTCCCCAAGTGGATCATAAAGAGTATAGCCATTCATAATTCAACCCCTTGGTTCTTGAGTCAGTGTAATCTACCTAATAGTGACAGAGTATTATATGATTATTTATTTAGGTGTATACTATACTCTACAGGATGAGGTTGCATTCCTTCAGGATATCTTCTCCAATCTAGCTCATTAGTTCTGCTTTCAAAAAAGCATTCAATAATTCTACCAGGTGAGCCGCTGTCACTGTAGGACAAATATTCTGAAAGCCCTTAGTGAGCAGTGCTTTCTGAGACTCCATGAACAAGAAGGGAATCAACTTGTCACCAGTTTGCAAGCTGGCTAGTTGATCTCTTTGAAAGATGGTGCTATATGAAGGAACAAGCTTGGGATTCTGCAGTATATTTGTATATGTGTCAGGTTGTACAATAGCTGCAGTGGCTTGATCAGACTTAGTGAGTGAAAGCCCATGCCCTTGTTTCCACACATAGCCTCCATCTCTACCACCATGGTTTCTCTGACTATAAGCCCATTATTCCAGCACCAGGGTAGCTGAACAAGAGTCTGACTAATATTAGCTAGCCTAGTCATATGTTTTATTAGGCTTCTAAGGCCTGTTTTGTGAAGGATGGTTTCTACTTATATGGACAATTCGTGCCCATTCCCATGGCCCATCTGCATGCCTCCTCCTCAGACTTCTTTCAATCTTTCTCTTCCAGATCACTATTCTCCAGCCTTATCAAGGTAAAATTAACAAATAAAATTTTTAAATGTTTGATGTGTACAATGTGATGTTTTGATATATTTATATACTGCAAAATGATACCACAATCAGCCTAATTAACATATCTATCACTTCACGTAATTACCATTGGGTGTGTGTGTGTGTGTGTGTGTGTGCCATAATAACATTAAAGATCTATTCTCTTAGTGAAGCTCAAGTAGAAAATATATTGTTATTGGCTATAGTCACCATGATTTATGTTAGGTCTCCAGAATTTATTCATCTTACAACTTAGTTTATATCTTTTGATCAACATTTCCCCTGGTAGCCACCCTATTTCCATGAGTTCAACTTTTTTAGATTTCACATATACGTGAGTATATGCAGCATTTGTCTTTCTGTGCCTTGCTTCACTTAGTATAACGTCCTTCAGTTTCCTCATCACTGTCTTTCAGCACCATGCCTGAGTGAGGCTGTAACTTAGCAGCAGTCCCTTTTCAGTTCACATCCATGTATCAAGCCAACTTGTATTTTAATTAAGTTTGAACTTTTTCTTCATACTAAGAACCTTAGTATGAAATTAGAGAGTGCTGTACCTAACACTGGTGAATGACATGAGGGATTGAGCCACTTGTTCATGTAACTTACCTGTGCCCCCTGACCATCCTCATGCCCCATCACAGACATACCACTTCCATCTTATCAATTGGTGCTGCACACCTGTCCCTCAACTTTTAACTTTGTGAACTGATTTGCCTGGGACAACCCAGTTCACGATGGAAAGATCTGGCAACTTTGTCATTTGATATCAAAGTGTGCCACATCTACCCAGGACCAGTAGGATACTCGTCACTGTTTGACTAGTGTAGAACATACTGCTATAGATGGCACAGCACCGCTCCAGAAGTCTAAAGGTCTTTATTGTAATTCTCCAGGCAGGTTTAACATAAATTTCATATGGCATCTTTTCCCAACATAGGTACTACTAATAGCACAAGGTCTGCTGGCAAGTATAGCACAATGTAAGGGCTGTTTGCACCACAACTTAGACTGACTTCATACTCCTTTATTCTATTAGCCTCACTCAAAGTCTATGGCTTTTCTTGTCACTCAGTAAAGTGGCCAAAGAATTTCCAAATATAAGATTATGCTGCCTCCAGAGCCCAAAATGACCTACCAGTCATTGTACTTCCTTCTTCATAGTGGGAGGTGTGAGATGCAATCATTTAGGCTTTACATTGGAAGGGATGTCTCAGCATGCTTCAGATCACTGGATCCCTAAAAATTTCACTGACGTGTGAGGCCCATGAATTTTCATAAGATTTATCTCACACCTGCTGAAGCACATATGCTCCAATATTCTTGTCACTTCTTTTCATCTGGTCCGAACATGATATTCTGAGGAATGTCCAGAGAGCCCTTTTTTTTTTTTTTTTTTTTTGGACTGTATTATGACAGAGAGCAAAAAAGTTAGCCTTAACAAGTTAGCCCTTAAAGAAGACTATAAATGTATAGTGCTGCCTATCCCACAAGAATATAGATTATTTTCTGAACTAAGGATGAAAATGAATGTATTCTCCAAATCAAAGAGCCAATAACTCTGACAGATACAATTCAATATGTAGATTTTTCCCTGGGTGGAAACTTCACATCTATTATCAGATTATCAAACACCTCAACTGTTAAGAATCACTATTCTAAGAAGATAATTTATATAGCTCATAATCATCATTTTATTAAAGCCTCGAAATCTTTTCAACATTATAAAAAGCATTAGCTAAAGCAAATCTGTAATTGTCAACTTTATAGGTCAGCTTGAGTAGGCTAAGGGATGTCCAGATACCTGGTAAAATATTGTTTCTAGATATGTCTATGAGGGTGTTTTTGAAAGAGATTAGCATTTGAATCAGTAGAGTAAGTAAAGAAGATCCATTTTCAGTCTTCACCAATATGGGTGGGCCAATCCATTGAAGATCCAAATAGAGTGAAAAGGCAGAAGGGTGAATTCACTCCCTCTGCTTAAGCTGAGACTATCCATTTTTTCTCCTGTCCCAAGACATAAGTATTCCTGGACTCAAACTAGGACTGATACCACCACCAGGCCCTATTCTCAGGTTTTCAGATTCTCAGTGAATGACACTGAGTGATGTTTCTCCAACTTGCAAATGGCAGAACATGATAGTTCTTGGCCTCTACAACCACCTGAGATAATTCCTGTTATATAAATGTACAATCGATTAGTCTGTTTCTCTGGATAATTCTGAGTAACATAAAATTACAGGCCAAAACACTTAAACATATTTATATGCATGCACGTTTAACTTTCTCCACAGTCTCTCCTGGTGGTACTTTGTCTGACTTCTGCTAATTATCAGTCTTATTTGTGAGTTAATCTTCCTGTAATCATCATTAAATGTTAGTGTCACATGCTTTATCACAGTAAACTTCTTTAAGCCCAGGCCTACACATTCAGTAACTTTCTGATGACATGCAAATTTACATTTACCCAGCACCTTCATTTCCAATGAGCTCCAGAAATAGATAACTGCTTATTGAATTTCCACTTAAATGTTCCTTGGTGCATTTAATTGAACATTTCCACGATTGAGCTTATCATTTTATCATCCCTTTCCCTCTCTCACTCCCTAATCTCTCCACATCTGAAATCCCTCATCACAGTAGATAGCAGTACTATTCAAAAGTCATCCAAGTCAGAAGGCTAAAAATTATCCTAGATGCCTATTTATCACTAACTTCTCACATCCAATCAGTATACATCTTGAACATTCCATCTTTCTACATATGTGTTAATTACCCACCTCAACATTTCAGTAACAATGCCATAGCTTTGATTTTCATCACTACCACCATGAATCACACATTTTTCCTGACTTTCCTCCAGTATGCCCTCTCTTCTAATCTAGCTTCCAAACTGCTCCTGCAAGGATATTTCTAAAATGCAGATAGATCACTCTTCTTCATAAATCCTCATAAATTTTAGTATAAATTTAAACACCTATTCGGATAAAAAAGCCCTTAGTGGTCATAGCAATGATTTTCTTGCTCCCCCTTGCTACATTTATTCTGGGCTCCAATAGGCAATTTCCCGAATGAGCCTTTCAGGTTTATGTGTTGGTAACTTCACACAATGTTGTGTATCTTCCAGAAACTGACCCTGCCCTCCTCTTCACAGAGCTGACTGACATTTGTCTTCCAACACTCAGTTCTAAGGTCACATCTTCTGGGAAGCCTTTTCCAACATACCAGCAGGCATGGTATGCTCGCTTCTTTAGAAACACTCAATCCTCACCTCTGTAGTGTTTGTTGTACTGTACTATAATCATTACTTTTTGCAGTCTTCAACAGATGGTAAGACAAGTAATTTCTTACACTGGACTTTATGTCACCAGTACCTAATACAATACCAGTAATTAAGTGACAGTAATTAATTTTTTAAATAATGATAATCTGACTTCATTCAAATACCCAGGAAAACTCTTCTAGAACTCCTTCTTCTATCAAGACTCACTAGTCTAAAATGCAAAAAGAAATATAATAAATAGGACAAATTATAGTGATTCTGGTCATTGAATTTTTCTTGTATTTTTCTTTCTGGTTTTCTATTCTCTTACATTTCAGCATATTGTGAAACTACCATACATAACACTTGCTATATTTTTGTGAAAGCTGACTGAGCAGCATGCTCCCTTCTTTTAATAAATTTACTACTATATTTCTAAGCAGATACTAAGTATTAATTATTGTTGAAGGATCTTCCACACATTTTCCAATATTTCCAGTATATTCCAATGTAATATGTTACATATGTTGTGATATTTCATTACAAAATAAATATATTCTACTCTCCTTTTCTTTCAAATGAATATTTTTTCTTATTCATAAATTATAAAAATAAAAGGCCAAATTGTAAAACGTGTGTATTAGTCTGTTTTCACATTACTGATAAAGACATACCTGAGACTGTGAAGAAAAAGATGTTTAATTGGACTTACACTTCCACATGGCTTGAGAGGCCTCAGAATCATAGCAGGAGGTGAAAGGCACTTCTTACATGGTAGCAGCAAGAGAAAATGAGGAAGATGCAAAAGCGGAAACCCCTGATAAACCCATCAGCTCTCATGGGTTTACAGTTATCATGAAAACAGTAAAGGGGAAACTGCCCACATGATTCAAATTACCTCCCACCAGGTGCCTCCCACAACATGTAGGAATTATGGGAGTACAATTCAAGGTAAGATTTGGGTGGGGACGCAAAACCAAAACATATCAACCTATTTCACTAATTAATTTTCTTCTATGGATATCTAAACTATACCATAGAAGACATAATTTTGTATGTGAATTACTTATTTATTTTTTTTTTACATATCTTCCACTCATCCATTCTAACTTGAGGTCAGTATGAATAAATTATCTGGAAAAGCCACAAATAATGGCAAATACATTATTTACAGTGTTAGAAAAAAAGTTCCTTTTATTCTAACATGGTTTTTTTTTCCTGTTTCAGAATTCATCAGTGCCAGGAATTTTTCTAGGTCTAGGGAGGCA
Organism: Piliocolobus tephrosceles; assembly: GCF_002776525.5. Classification (NCBI taxonomy): domain Eukaryota; kingdom Metazoa; phylum Chordata; class Mammalia; order Primates; family Cercopithecidae; genus Piliocolobus; species Piliocolobus tephrosceles. The sequence goes on from NC_045440.1 coordinate 90,021,407, forward strand.
GCAATGAACAAAACAGAAAAGCCTCTCTGTTCTCATAGATAGACATAGAGATGGACATAGACATATAAAGACAGAGACATAGCTAGAGGCATAAATATAGATGTACACATAGATATAGGGTTAGCAATATAGACATAGACATAGGCATATATAAATAGATCAAATTTTATTTTTATATATACATATATATAAATATATATATATCATGTCAAGTGGTGAGAAAAGCAATGAAGAGGGTATCAGGTCAATAAGAGAAAAAATGATAATGCATGGGGTGCAACATTAGTAAGCCTCTCTGATAATATGAAATTGACACAGAGACCTGAAGAGTATAAGTGAACAAGCTGGTTGTACAGTCCATCTGGTGTAAAAGTAATACAAAAAGAATGAACAATAATGTTAAGCCCTAATAACACAGTTGATGTATTTGAGGAAATGCTAGGAGGTTAGTGTGGCTGGAGTGGAGTGAGCAAAAAGGAGTGTGGTCAAATATGAGGTCAGACTGGAGACTGGGGGTAAAAGTATTTAGAACATTGTAGATCATAATTAGAAAATTTGGTATAGTATACTTTAAATTTAAAATATCACTTTGGTTGGTATATACATAAAAGACTGCAAGGGCAACTGCAAGAATGGAAACAGGAGAAGACCCGCTAGAAGGCAAATGTAATAATCCATGTGAGAAAGCATGGTGACGGTGGAAGTGTTGAGAAATAGTCTTGATGAGCTGACGATCTAGAAATGCAGTATGAAAGAAAGAAGGAAAAGAGAGTATTAGGATGAACTCAAGGTTTATAACTCAGCAACTTGAAGAATGGAATTTCAAATGACAGAAATGGGGGAATTTTAGGGGAGAACAAGTTTGGAGAAATAGGAATCAGCTGTTTTGTTTTTAGGGTGCTAGTTTAATGTGCCGGTTAGATGTGCTAGATGTTGGACAGGCGGTTGAGTTCATTGAAAAGGACCAACCTGAAGACACAGCAGTTGTGGCAGCCATTGTTGATGTCTTACCACATCCTCTCATATCTACCATTTCACTTGCATTTGTCCAATCTCCAACTGTCAGTACCTGTGACTCAGCTTCAGGGTTTTCTCTGGTAATCGGCTTGCCTACAATTGTGGCAGGCAGGAAGTACCAGGGAATTTAAGAGGGAATGATTAAGGATGTCAAATGCCATTGTTCTGGCAAAATAGTGATGTCTCGGGACAAACCACGGGATTTGACAACAGAAGAGGGTGGGGACACATACCTAAATGACTTGATTTTCCAGAAAGTTAAATGAAAGAAATTTAAATTTTCTCTCTGGTATTCTCTTTAGTCAGATTTTTGAAAAGTAGATTAATCATTAAAAAGTCACGTGGTGACTCATGCCTGTAATCCCAGTAGTTTCGGAGGTTGAAGCAGATGGATCACCTGAGGTCAAGAGTTCAAGACCACTCTGGACAACATGGTGAAACCCCATCTCTACTAAAAACACAAAAATTAGCCAGGCATGATGGCAGGTGCTTGTCATCCCAGTTACTCAGGAGGTTGGGGCAGGAGAATCTCTTGAACCTGGAAGACAGAGGTTGTAGTGAGCCGAGATTGTGCCATTACACTCCAGCCTGGGTGACAGAGTGAGACTCCATCTCAAAATAAATAAATAAATAAACAAAAATTCACTCAGGTTACTGTGTAAAGAGTGGATTATATGAGTGAAAGGGTAGAAGCAAGAAGACCAAAGAGAACTATTATTTAGTTGACATAAAATATAATTATGTGTGGATGAAACTAAAAAAAATTAATGGAAAAAACAGGAGGATATGTTTTGAAGCTAGAGTAAACCTTATTTGTTTTGATATGGAGAACAGGCTGAAGAGAGGAATTGAGGTTAACTTATAAATTATTTGCTTGAGCTAATGGATAAATTAAGGGGCCATTTTTTTTGGTGTAGGAAAGAATAAAGGTAGCAGATTAGTGTAGGGAAGTAGGGATCAAGAGGTTTTTTTTTGGCTATAGTTATTCTCAGATTCCTGTAAGACATCCATGTGGAAATGTCCAGTAGGAAGTTGGATATGAATATAATGACCAGGAAAATATTATAAATGAAAATATAGATTTGGGAATCATGAGTACATAGAAAGATATTGAGAGATAGAGAAATAAATTTGTCTACCTACTGAGAGACTGTCAAACCTTGAGAGATTATACACACTAACTCTCTCAAGATTTTCATACAATCAATATGAAAAGGAGAAGAGATCATGGAATAAAGGTTAAACAGGCAAGAGAAATCAGAGCCTGGGAAAAAAGGCTAGATCATGAAAGACAAGATGAGAAGAAATTCTTTCAAGGAGGAGCTGGCTAATTAAGTCAAATGCTGATAGGGGTGGAGGTCAGATAAGTAAACGACCCTGGATTTAGCAGCATGGATGTCCCTATTGACCTTGACAATAACAGTCTCAGTGGTATAACAGGGCAGAAACCAGAGTACAGTGGGCTGAAGAGAGACCAGGAGGAGACTAAGTAGACACAGTGACTACAAAAACTCTTTTAAGAAGTTTTATTCTGAAGGAATGATAGCTGGAGGGAGACTGGATATCAAAGTAGGATCATTTACTTAAGAAAAGTGATGCTAGAGCAAGTAACTATGATAGTGGAAATATCTTTAAACAATACAACAAAATGATGGAAAGTATATTAGCTACAAACTATGCAATTCTTATTTTTATCATTCATACATTGAGATTAATATAATCTGAAGTGTAGGACACTGTTAAATGTAGATAATTATGGAAGTTGAACATATAATTTCATATAAATTTAATACAAACAATAATTTTTAATAATATTTAACTCCTCAGAATCTAAACTTTTTATAGGGTGTGAGCTTAAATTACAAGGAAGAAAAGAGTGGATGAAGGCAGTAAAAGAAAGGAGAGGGACATAGATCAGAAAGGGGAAAATGTAAAAACATATTCATGGTTTTCTTGCTTGACAGTGTTGTTTGCACACCCTTGCACCACTATCACACATTTTGGAGGTCATACCCTTATCAATTTAGAAATTTGAGGTTCTGTATTTGAACCCTCGTGTTGCCACATAATCTCTGAGATGCAGTTTCCATATTGGAGGAAAGAAAGAATATTTTCTCTTGCAAACCTGCTTTCCAAATAGTGTTTTGTGATGACTGCATAAAATAAGGTGACACAGTAGAAAAAAGAATGGTCAAACAGAGCTTTGTTTCTTCTAGTTTTGGTATTTCTAACATACTGTATAGAGGAACATGATGGCTCCAACTTATCAAATGAAAAACTGGTTCACTCTGGGGTTTTTTTTTTGTTGTTGTTTGTTTGTTTGTCTTTGAGATGGAGTCTCGCTCTGTCACCCAGGCTGGATCGCAGTGGCATGATCTCGGCTCACTGCAACCTCCACCGCCCTGATTCAAGCAATTCTCTGCCTCGGTCTCCTGAGTAGCTGGGATTACAGGCACATGTCACTACACCTGGCTAATTTTTTGTATTTTTGGTAGAGACAGGATTTCACGGTGTTAGCCAGGATAGTCTCAATCTCCTAACCTTGTGATCCACCCACCTCGGCCTCCCAAAGTGCTGGGATTACAGGTGTGAGCCACACTGCCTAGTTTGTTTTTTAATTTATATGATTATTTCAAAGATGTATTGCCCTTTATCAAATTATTTTGATGCTTGATGCAAATTAGCACGTTAGTTTTAACTTAAAGATTAGAATTTTGGTTTACTCATGTTCTCACATATAAGTGGGAGCTAATCATTGGGTACATGTGGACATAAAGATGGAAACAATAAACACTTGGGACTACTAGAGGAGGCAGAAAGGCAGGGAAACAAGGACTGACTTGTTCTCCTCTGTGTTCACTACAAGTGGGATCCTTGTAGTGAACATAGTACCCAATAAGTAGTTGAACCTAATCTTTAGTAGTACTCAACTACTTATTGAGTACTATGTTCACTACCAAGATGACTGGATCATTTGTACCCCACACCTCAGCATCAGCAATATATCTATGTAACAAATTTACGCATGTACTCCAAATCTAAAATAAATGTTTAAATTATTTTAAAAAGAGAATTCTGGTTTAAACACCACACCTCATTAATACGACTCTAGGGGATATTCATTGGAACTATTCAACAAACATTAAAATGAATCACCAACTCCTTATGTTTCTTGAAACACTTTATACTTCCCAGGACCAGAGCAATCACTGAACTGTACTCAGAGAAGAAATCTCAGTGTGACAACTCTTTGGTTCATTGCCACTTCCTAAATGCCTTTCCCATTTACATCTGCTTTGGAATTCTAGACTGCCAGCTTAATACTCCTGCCACCAAAGGGCCTGCAATGGCTGCTGCATCAGGCAGTATGCCATAAATATTAGCCCAAGCTGCAGCAAATTTCCTGTAAATGAAGATTAAAGAAAACTACTTTGCAATTGGCTGAGCTGAGGAATTCGTGTACCTTCTAATGTCATAAATCAACTTACACTGTATAGTCACTGACTAACAGCTTCATGTTCTGCTAGTTGAGAGAGGGTCACCAAGGACAAGCTATAAAAGGTGCAAAATTTCTACCAAACTCCATATGACTCTTAGAATCAAAATATGACAATATTAGTGAATATATATTAGTGAATATAATTACTGACATAGCTTCAGACACTTTTCAGAAGCTAAGAAAAAATAGTAATTTTTCTCTCTGCATATATTTCCTGTCTTTTTTCCATAATCTACCTGTATTTTTATGTACTACAATATAGTAGGGCCAAGCTCTTCGGTAAGAAATGAGCTGTGTTTACATGGTGATACTGATTTTCATAATTTTATATTTAAATATATAAAACATATTCAAAATTTACACCCAATAATAGAATTCTCAGTCCAGGAAATGGACTATAGCCAGACTAATTTAAATGGCAATTAGAAAAATCATTTAGTACATTTTAATGTGATTAATATGATCTTTCATTAAAGTTTTCCTGATTATTTGCTGAATAGTGAGAAAAACTCCTTTGCTACATTTGGAAACCACTGATAAATATAGCATATAAATAGAAAATGAATTGAATTAATGTAAGAAATGTTCAGAGATAGTTATAAAAAATTATGGATATGAGCCACACTCTATTAAAACTGATTAAAAGATTTTAAAGTCTTGTTAGTCAAGTTAAATTTTTATTTAAAATATATCTATTTCTGAAATGGAGATTTTATTTAAACGGTTTTAAACTTGATCTCTAAGATTCAAAATTGTGTTTTATGCTTATATTCTTCCTTAACCATTAAGCCTATCCATTGCTTACAGGTTGGCACTGAAACCAGCATTTCAAAATTGGTGTAACCAAGGAGAAAGATAGATTGACCTGACAGAACTTCTGCTCCTAACATGTGAATTTCAAAAATGTTCCTGGTTAGTATCAGGACTGGCAGCTACAGGCACGTCTAAATCCTAACTACCAGTCTGAGCGTAAGGGAAGAAAACAGAAATAATGTCAAACAATTTGATGTTGTAGAGCATTTTTCTTGAAATATTAAATAAAAAAATCATTTTCTACATGTGAACAATAGAAGTTATATAAAATTGTAGTTAACACAAAGGCTTTATAGTCACATTGCTCGTGTTCTTAATTATGCACCACCAATTATTAGCTGTATAATCTTGACTAAATTAATCCCTCCGTTTCTCATTTACAAAATGAGGATAACTGTAGGAACTGCCTTTGTAGAGACAGCTAGTTGCCTCTCAATATAAATTATCCCACTCTCTTGAAGTAACAAACCTAATATTTAGCTGAATGTGTGGTCAGTTCTCGGGGAAAAGAATCTCTCAGACTCCTCTCTCTAGATGTGGTCAAGTCAGTAAGTTATAGTAAATGAGGTGTAAGTGGAAGTGATGCATGAAATTTTCCAGAAACATCTCTAAAGAGCAAAAAGAATACTCTTCTATACTTCTACTGGGTGGAATGCAGACCTTATGATTTCAGCTAAAGCGCCAATTTGGACCTTGAGGTGTTCTTGGAAATAGAAGTCACATCCACCAAAGCAATGAGATATGTGGATCCTACGTCCCTGACACTATGGAACATTATTCCAGCCCCTGGTGTCTCTATCAGAAAGGGCAAACCCAGTGGCTTTAAATAGAAAGATTCATTTTCTGCTCATGCTACTTTCCATTTTGAGAAAGCACAAGCCTCTGCTCCACATTGATCTGAATCAGGAACCATGTGGGATATAAGAAAGCTCTCATCAGAAGTCAAGGCTGATTAAGCCTTTACCACATTAGAACAGCATCATCAAAGATGAGAGAAGGCGAACAGAGTGTACTGTGCATTAGTTCATCAAGGCTTCTTCCCAGAAATGACACATTATTTCCACTCATATTTAACTGGTTAAGAGAAACCATATGACCATGTCTATCATCAAGAATATGGAGAAATATAATCCTACATTATATCTGAAAGGGGAGAAATCAGAAATATCAAGGAGGACTGCTAATGATGACCACAACCTTCTACTATAAGAAACATAAGTGAGAGAAAAGATTCTACTCATTTAAGCCATTGTTGCCCTGTGTTTTGGACTTCTTGTAATTGAACCTAATCTTAATTAAAACCCTTCAGATAGGGCTAGTAATAAAGAGGCAATGAGATGAAATAAATAAAGTACCCGATACATAGCTTGGTACATGATAAACACTGGGTAAAAGCCATATCACCACCATTTTCGTTACATTAGAGCATTGCAGTACTCAGAAATGAATGTTTAAGCTTTGAGTAGTGAATTCCACTTCTATTCCATGCATTTGATATTCCCGGAGTCAAAAATCATTGTAGAAAAATTCACTGTGAGAAAAGTAGGCTCTGAAAGTAGTGTTTGGCAGTTTGAGTTTTGGCAAGAATGCAGAGTATAAGGAAGCCCTCCTACTAGAGCTGTCAGTGCTTCTCAGTTGGTACATCTTGGGAGCCTATTTCAGAAGTACAGGATGAAGTGTGTCTTTCTGTGCCAGAATGCAGCACCTCAAAGGACTTCTAGATTTGCTTAAAAGTAAAGATGCCTTCCCTAGCGCAGATTCCCAAATTTTCCCATAAAGGGAGAAGTCAAACTTAGCAAAATCTCCTCAACACACAGTCACACCCTCATGCAGACACATACAGATTTTCTCATTTAATCCTGGTATCTTAATATCTTAAAAATTTTTAAATACATACATATTTGAGAAAAGCTTGGGATCTCAAATTTAATTTTATACCACAATATATCTTTCCAGCACACTCTGGAATCTGAAGGAGTCATATTGAGCAATAATAATTCCTTGCTTCCTGTTATTTAGTTCCTGTAGCACCATTATTTTCTGTTATTACTTTTAAATTAACTTTTACTTTTGCGACAGGGAAAAAAGCAATATAAATCTTTTCCTAACACGCTGGAATACTACAGTCCCTGTTATGGCAAGAAAAGAAAGAATGTCCCATCCCTACATACTACACACATCACATTGTTTATACTGCTCAAAGCTTCATTTTCTGCTAATTCCAAGTTTCCCCCAATATAGCCATATGCAGGGATGCTCGACCTGTCTGGAATACAAGCACCCAAAGTAATCTAAAATAATGTCTCTAAAAAGGAAATTCGATTATGATTAATCCTTGTTTTAAACTCTGAAGTAGAATGACCAAGAAAATTAACTAGTTTACCTGTTCACTTTGTTTGAACGCCTACGGTTTGCATTACTGATTACTGGAGTCTGTTTAACAATTTTTGTTGTTGTTGTTTTGAGACAGTCTCACTCGGTCGCCCAGGCTGGAGTGCAGTGGCGCGATCTCAGCTCATTGCAAGCTCCGCCTCCCGGGTTCCCGCCATTCTCCTGCCTCAGCCGGGACCACAGGCCATCACGCCCAGGTAATTTTTTGTATTTTTAGTAGAGACAGGGTTTCACTGTGTTAGCCAGGATGGTCTCCATCTCCCGACCTAGTGATCCACCCCGCTCAGCTTCGCTTCCCAAAATGCTGGGATTACAGGCGTGAGCCACTAAACCCGGTCGTTTAACAATTTTAAGGTCAAATAGCACTGCTATGTTTTAGCCATTTTGAATTGATTTCTCATATACAATTTTCTAATGTGCAAAATTAAATGCATTTTACACACTTATACGCACTGAAGATTTGTTAACTAACAGCAAAAGCAGTTTGCTTTAAAAACAGTTATATAGATAGTGGGGTGATTTTAAAGCAACTATTGTTCTTTACTGTATACATCCTAAAGATATTAATCAAATCCCAGCTTATAACCTTTGTGTATGTCTACAGAAATCCTCATTGGCATAGAATATAAATAATAAGCGACTAAAATTGGAGACGTTGATAAGAGATGTTGACTTACTTGTTTTATGGTGTTAAAACAGAACACACACAAAAAAGACCTTCACCTCCAAATCAGATGCAGTAGATCACAGTGAGGTCAACTCTTACTGCCACAACTGAAGAAAACTGCATAAATTAAAATTAATATTTTAAAAGACTTCAGGGATTTCTAAAAGCAAGGAAGATTATTCAATTAACTAAACTTCTAGAAAGGTATAAGTTTTCAAGATAAGCTGATGATTACCAGCTGTTTATTTCTCTGCAGGGAACTGGGCTATCTTGTGTGCAGGATAACTGTGCTTGTTTAAACCTTCCGGATATCCCAAGCAGAAAGTTCTCAATAGGGAAAAGGGATACCAAAATTGTGTTAAGCAGCCACAAAGAACTGGAGAGGAATAAATGAAGCTCAATAGTTCTAAAATGCTAGCACTATTAGGGAAATTATAAAAGCATATTCAGTATTAGATTATAATAAGACAAGGATAAAGTTAAATTTCTAGAGTTGGCATAAAGGAACAGTGACAGAATGTATAACAGGTTAATTAAATAAAAAAGGGAATATTTAAAAATATACATCTGGTTATCTAAAAGAAAGAAAGAAGAAATTGGGAAGGAACATAAAAGAAATGGGCCAAATACAGAATATTAGTAAGATAGTGATATAAACCTAAATACAATAATAATTAAGTTAAAAGTAATTGGACTTAACATATAAATTTCGGGGGATGTGAACATTCCATCCCTAACACCTGATTGTAAGAGTAGAGTGGAGGGAAAATTCTACTCTTTTTAAAAAATCGCCCTGGCTGGGTGCGGTGGCTCACACCTGTAATCCCAGCACTTTGGGAGGCCCAGGCGGGCGGATCATGAGGTCAGGAGATTGAGACCATCCTGGCTAACACTGTGAAACCCCCTCTCTACTAAAAATACAAAAAGTTAGCCAGACATGGTGGCGAGTGCTTGTAGTCTCAGTGACTTGGGAGGCTGAGGCAGGAGAATGGCGTGAACTTGGGAGGTGGAGCTTGCAGTGAGCCAAGATCGCACCACTGCACTCCAGCCTGGGTGACAGAGCGAGACTCCGTCTAAAAAAAAAAAAGAAAAAAAAAAATGGCCCTAAATCATTTCAATATACATTGGGGAAAATCATCTGAACCACTATCTGGCCCAGGTGGATTGTAAGTACAAATGTGAAAGTTAAACAGCAAAGCTTCTAGAGAAGAATAGAGGAAGACTACTTTGTGACTTCAGAGCAGGTGAATATTTCTTCAAGAGGATGCAAAAAAATATTAAAAAGGGATTTAAAATACTGATAAACTGTACATAAATGACAGCATTAAGAGAAGGAAAAGTAAACCCAAAGACTAGGAGAAGATAAAAGATACTTATAATTTATATATTCAACTGACAACTCATATCCATAATACCTAACAAACATCTATAAATTAATAAGATGAACAACCCAGTAGAAAATTGGACAAAAGACTGAAAGATATTTTTAAAAAGAATATATTCAAATGGCTAGTGTACATGGGAAAAGGTAGTTAGTAATCATGGAAATGAATTGGGAAATCAAAATGACATATCACTACACATTTCAATAGAGGCTAAAATTTTATAAAGAAGAAAACATAAGTCTCACAAAATTTGGAATACTGAAATCCTCATGGATTCTCGTATAAATATAAACCAGAAAAACTGCTTTGGAAAACCTTTTGTCTACTATTGCTGAAGATAAGCTTATGCCATGACCCAATGCAATGTATAGCAGAAATGAGTACACATGTATTTTGGTCATTTGGGCTGCTATAACAAAATAACATAAACTAACTGGCTTATAAAGAACAGAAACTTATTTCTCACAGTTCTAGAGTCTGGGAAGTCCAAGATCAAGTCACCAGCAGCTTTGGTGTCTAGTGAGGGCCTGCTTTCTGGTTCACAGATGGCACACATTCTCACTGTGCCCTCACATGGTGGGAGGGAACTCTCTAGGGCCTCTCTTTAAGGACAACAATCTCACCTAGGAGGGCTCCACTCCCGTGACTCAATCAGCTCCTAAAGGCCCATTTCCCAATATCACCACCTTGGGGATTAGGATTTCAACATATAAATTTGGGGACATGAACATTCAGACCAAAGGAATACATAAACCAAAAGACATGTACAAAAATGTTCATAGCAATGCTTGTGTAATGGTCTGTACTAGCAACATCTAAATGTTCATCAATAAATAAATAAATACATACATTTTGGCATTCACACAATTGGACAGTATACAGAACAGGGAATAAATTATGTACAACTGCATCATACGGTGTGGATGAACTCCACAGTAGTACATTGAGTGAAGTAAGTCAGACACTGATAAATATAAACTGCATTCCATTTATATAAAATACAAAAAGGAGTAAAACTAATGTATTCTATTAGAAATTCAGGAGGTAATAAAAGGGTCACATAGGAAGCTTCTTGGGAGTGGGGTTTGTTTGTTTGTTTGTTTCTTTCTTTATTTGAATACTGTCTATATGGATATGTTCACATTGTAAATAAATGATGCATGTTACCATAATTCAATACAATTTTTTCATAGCATAAATAAATTTGTCAGTATCTCTAACGTCTTTAATTGGTGATATTCTATAAATACATCTGCATTTTTCTAATTTTATAATGGCAGATTTACTTAAATCTCTTTTTTTCTCCAAATGTATTTTCTATGTAAAGAAATGCCTATGACTGTCAAAAGAACAGTCAACTGATGGCAAGAATCCAGCACGTGCTTTAGGGAGAAGAGTAAGTTAATAAGCAGTCAATAAAGGTTTAATGAGATAGGTGAAGAGTCAGGACCAAAAGAAAGAAAAGGTAAATAGATCTCAGAAAAATGTTAATAGTGAAGGATCCATGGCCCTCTAGTAAGTTCTCAGCTTGCATTTTATCACCCAGTGTATAGAGTAGACATTATGGCACTTCCTCTCATGGTCCTGATTCCTTTCTGCCTGCTGAAATCCCATAGTTCCCAAGTTCCACTCTTAACTATATCACTACTTGATCTTAAATTATTTGCAAAGAATTTTCAATTCATCATATTTCAGCCTGAAAAGGATACGTTCTGTAATTTTAAAATCAATGAACTATTTTGAAGTGATTCTTGCCTTTTCTAAGAATGCGAAAGGATAAGAACTTTTTATAACAACCTATTTAGCACTATAGAATTCATTTATTTTTGATGCATCAAGGGTCTCAAAGTTCTAAGTTTTCTAATTTGCTATTATTACAATTCATAGTTTATCATATTGTTGATGTTGTAAACAAAGAAGTATCCAAGACAGATTTCAATCAATTTAGAAGCTTATTTTGTCAAGGTTAAGGATCATGACTTGTGACACAGCATCAGGAGTTCCTGAAAACATGTGCCCAAGATGATTGGGTTACAGTTTGGTTTTCTACATTTTAGGGAGACAGAAGTTACAAGCAAAGACATAAATCAATACATGTAAGGTATACTTTGGTTCAGCACAGAAAGGGAGGACATCTTGAGAGATCGTCTATGTCATAGGTGGATTTAAAAATTCCCTTATTGGCAATTGGTTGAAAGGGTTAAGCTCTTCCTGAACAGTCTAAATCAGTTTGAGTTAAGATAAACGGGTGGGTCATGGAAGTCAAGATTCTTCTCATGTAGATGAAGCCTCTAGAGAGCAGGCTTCAGAGAGAATAGGTGTGAATGCCTCATCAAAGCTGTCAGATTCTCATAAGGAAGAAGGAGATGCTTTACAGCATGCAAATTTCCCCCACAAGAGACAGCTCTGCAGGGCTAGTTCTAAATACATCAAAGAAATATATTTTAGGGTAAAACTGTTTGATTCCCTTTTAGGACCTGTTACCTGTCAGGTGATCCTATACCAGTGTTAGGTTGGAGTTGATATCTTATTGTGACAAAGAGTCTGTTCTGTCAATTTTAGGACCTCTATTTTAATGTTAATACTCATCAGTTATGTGCCTGAACTACAAAGGGAGGAGAGTATAATGAGGCATGTCTAATCATCCCCCTCACCTGTTCCTGTTGTTATAAATAAAGTTTCAGTGCTGCAAAAGAAATAGCACTGGCATATAAAATTTTCTTTTTAATTCTCTTTAATTACTTCTATAGAAGGATGCACCCTTACAGATGGAGCAATGGTGAGCACACACTTGGACAATGAGGGGAAAGTGTTCTTATCCCTGACACATATGGTGCCTACTGCTGTATCATTCCCCTATTGGCTAAGATTAGACCTCACAGGCTAAACTACTTCTGATTGGCTAATTTAAAGAGAGTGATGGGGTAGGTTGTTTGGTGGGAAGAATGGTTATGACAGAACAGGTAATCAGAATGAGTCAGGGTGAAGCAGGTAATCAAAAAAGGTCGCTTTAAGAGGAAATTAAATTTTAAAGTAGAAGGCAAATAATTGAACATATTGACATATTGACTCTTTTTTTTTCTTTTGAGACAGAGTCTCGCTCTGTCACCCAGGCTGGAGTTCAGTGGCGCGATCTCGGCTCCCTGCAAGCTCCATCTCCCAGGTTCACATCATTCTCCTGCCTCAGCCTCCTGAGTAGCTGGGACTACAGGCGCCTGCCACCATGCCTGGCTAATTTTTTGTATTTTTAATAGAGACTGGGCTTCACCATGTTAGCCAAGATGGTTTTGATCTCCTGAACTCATGATCCACCTGCCTCGTCCTCTCAAAGTGCTGGGATTACAGATGTGAGCCACTGTGCCCAGCCTGACATATTAATTATTTGAAAAGAAATTTAGAACTCATGTCTAACAACCCCTCCTCTTGCATTTCCTTACCATTCTTTCTTTTCAAACTTTTTAACATGTCTTGGCCTGGTTGTTCTGCTTGATTTTCCAAAAGAAGAAGCTTCTCTGGAGAAGGTGGAGGATAGTTAAGGGAGGTTTTAGTAAGTGCAGTTTTTATAAGCCCCTGCATCAACCCACAGATGCACAGTGTGACACAGCACCCACCAGGAATAAGTACACCCATTACGACTGTGAGGGAAGTAAGAATTGAGACTATTATTCTTTTCCATTTACCGAACCACTTTTCTAGCCATTCTGTAAAGGGTTATTTACCCATGAGTTGCTGGCTAACTCATTGGATAGACCAGTCAGACCTTGTAATGTCTTTGGTATACTTCCATTAGGGGCAGTGTTGTTTGGGATGAAGGTGCAATGCTGAGTTTTAATCATGATGCAAACTCCTCCTCTTTCTGCTAATATCATGTCTAAGGTTATCCTATTTTTCCCAAGGCATCTGGCTAGTAGCCCATAATTGCTCAGCTATTCCTTTTACAGCATTTCTAGTGTAGATAATAAATCACTGTTGATTATAATAGATGTAGTTTATCCAATCTACATTTTTATTTATTGTCACCCACTAAAATATCGACACAAATTCTGCAGTCATTTGATTTCAGGCTTTAAATTGATTTGGTATTCCCTGTGGGACTCCAGTTGCGTTTAAATAGACATGAGAGTCGAAAGACCAATAAGGTGCTTCTCTCGCTTTACTATGTCTTATTTTTCCTTTCTCTGGTTAATGAAATGCCAGGGTGAAAGGGATAGCCAACTGGATTAAAGCACAAATGCCACTCCAGTTATTTGGCAGAGTGTCCAGTAAAGGTCCACCACAATACCACCACACATCCACTTGGGCATGAACAAGGGCTGACAGATTGATAAGCTCTTGAAAATTCTTAAGCTCACTGCATCCCTTCAGGTCTCCAAGGAATGCTAAATCTCCTCCCTGTCATGAGAGATACAAAGTGAAATTAGCGTTGGGAGACGGAAGCTGGATGGCCCTCAAGGGCTGACCCGCAGGGTGCCAGACTTTGGGATATAGCAGAGAGAGAGTGTGGCATGACTTGTTACTCCAGGCTGTAGAATCCTGGAAAAGAGCTACCATGCAGTCCACACCTGGTCGACTGGAGGACCATCCTAGTGGAAAGGGGACAATCTGGGCCTCTGGCCTGCTGCGCACACGAGCATAACAATTGCTTTTGTTTAACATGCAAATGGAATATTTGATCCATTCCAACCAGTAATTTGCATCTTGGTATCCTATCTTAATTGCCAAAGTTTTATTTTAAGTCTTTAACTTCTATGATAGCTATCTTGATCTTGTCGTTAGATGGAGGAAGAACAATTGTTCCGTTGTGAGAGGTTTTGTAAGAAGGCTTAGGGGAAGGTGAAGATGGCAAGTGATCAAAGAAATGCATTTCCAAGAATCCAGTAGGGTCTGCCCCTGAAACCTCAGCCCCCATACCATAAAACCAGCTTAAAGAAGGGAACCAGCTTAGAAAAGGGGAAGAACTTTGAGGGTTTGAGATAATAACCCATATAGGATTGCACTGGTTTAGCTGACAGTTGGTGGGGGGTGGGTGCTGTTCCTCTAGCAAAATGGATATATGGCTTTAGGAAATTACAAAAACTAGTTGGGGCAGTCCATCCTTCCTCTTTAGTGGTCCACAGAAAGTTGGACCAACTACGGCATAAAAGCTCTACATCAGGGAGCAAGACTCCTGGTTGACACTGGGGTGTTTATCAAAATCTCCCCAGATTAAATGTTCCCAATTCACTAATGCACAGTCTGGGTAGAGTCAGGAGGGACAGAAGTACTTTTCTGAAGTAGAGAGCTGTCTTTGACTTGGCAAGTCCCCACAGGGTATAACAAGGCAGGCATTAAATGCAATAGTTTGTGGCAAAGTTGACTTGGTTATGTTAATAACTAGATGGTCAGCAATAAAGCTAGGAAAGAAGAAAGAGTAATAGAATAGATGAAAGAAAGAGAGTTAAATTTTTCTTAGCTTTAATTTGGTAGGGTTTTCCCCTGGGACTATGGCCCAAGACTCTGGAGGGGGCAGTGCTTTCTTGATTCAGGTGTGATGAGTCCATCCCCTTTTTGCTGTATGAACAGTGGTTTCAGTGGTTAGGAGCACAAGGTAGGGTTCTTCCCAGGCTGGCTTGAGTTTTCCTTCTTTCCACCCATTGATGAGAACGTGATCCTCAGGCTGGCGCTGGTTTACCGGAAATTCTAGGGGTGGTACCTGTGCTAAAAGACTTTTGGTTTTGAGGGAAAGGAAAGTGGAAGATAAACCAAGTATATAATTTCTAAGAAACTGACCTTTTGTTTTAAATGTGGGGACATCAGCAGTGGACTTTATAGTCCTTTATGCCTTCTTACTGAGAAATTTCCTTTAGCACCTATTTTTATTAGTTTTTAGACCAAAGAAAGCCAAACACCATTTTATGTTTGACAGTGCTTCCTGTATGATTTTTATACCAGATAAGCTAAATTTTACCTTTATGTTAGTGTGTTATGAATGTTAAACTCAATTTCAATAAAATCTTGTAGACATATTCATCCAATTTTAACATCTGACTATAAGGTAAGAGTTTTATAGACTCTTTTTAACCTTTTATAATTTTTGTTAAAGAGTAGGTTAGTGCCTAAGAAAAACCTGTTATGCTTTTATTTTAACATCCAGTTCACAGAAAGACTGAATGATACCCCTTTAACTTTAGCCAGTATGTTTACACACAGAATTTCCTTTACAATTAACACTTTAAAACTTGCTTAAACCTTTAAAACAAAATATTTTTTAACCTTTTAATGTAGGTAAAAATCCACATTCTTAGGCCTCCTTATTGAGAGGAGGTGCCAGCTGGGCTTCCTGGGTCAGGTAGGGCCTCAGAAAGCTGTGAAACTCACTCTTTTCCTGCAACAGGACTTACTTTGGTCCTGGATAAATAATATTGAAGATATATGCTTAAATATTCCTAACATCAGAATTTGTTCATGTGTTTTCTTTCCCAAGAAAGCTATAAACACGAAAAATTTTGCTCTAAGCTTCCCTGTGTCCTCTCTCCCTCTCTCCCTTCCCCCTCCCCTGAAACTAAAAGGAATGTTAAAAGTCCTTTTTCTGTGACCAGCAGACCTTATCTGTGCTCCCAATTCCACACAATATGTAAAATCCTGTGAGATTCTATCTCCTTTGCCATGCTGCTGCAAGGTTATAGAGTACATAAAACTTAAGTTACAATTCCGGTTTTCCTCAGGATCTGAGACATGTTAATTGTCTTTGTTTCTTGCTCTGGTAACATCTTTCTGCTGCACCTATTTCCCGCCTTAAAGAGCTTAAAGGTGATCAAAAATTCTAACACTGGCTACCCTCCGGGAGCCCCTTCCACACTGTGGAAGCTTTGTACTGTCACTCTGCTCAGTAAAGCCTACAGCTTTTTTTTTTCTCAGTCTCTCTCTCACCGTGGGCTGCCGCCACACCAAATCTTTGGCGTGACTAAGGCAAGTACCTTTGGCGTTACATTATAATCCTTTTACCAAAAGGATATTTTACTTTGCTTACACACCTTGCACATAAACTGTTTCTTTAATAGTTTTACATTCAGGAGGCCTAGTTACTTTTAAAGTACGTAGCATTTCTTGCATAAATTCCCTTCTGTAACTTTTTTTTCCACAACTTTTACAGACAATTCTTTGACATGCCTCAACTTTCTGACTTATTGGAAACATCTCTTTCATTAAACAACCAGTTAATTTATTTTAGAATGAGAATTTACCATATAACATTCTTTTTACATAAATTCTCCCCTCCCTCCCCTTTTTTTCCCCAAAGATGATAACCATTCTTTTCAAAAGCAAACTTCCTTCATGTCTGTGGACTAGACTGTCTAAGGCCACAAGATAAGAAATTAGGATAATACATGTTACACTGTTAACTTTTAGGAAACTTTACTTTTGTTGAAAACCTTGTGAGTTTGGGATTTCAATTATTTTTTGCTACTAAGACTTCGTTCAGTCCATATTAACTTAGAATTGGTATAGATTCCTTCTTGCTTCTGTTAAGGTTTGGCTGAGTGCAAACAGTTCACAAGTTTGAGCAGACCAATTGTTAGACAATCTCCCTGACTCTGCTTCTACAAGAGTTTCCTTATCACTTACCGAATACCCATTGTGTCATTTTCCCCTCAGTCACCTGGGAGGAACGATCTATTGTCCTACCCTGAAAGATCTTTCTAGGTCTGGTTGGACCTTTGTATGGTAATTAATTAAGATTTAGATTCCCTTTTAGGAGCCTGCTGGGTTAAGGGAATTATCAGTGGTTAATGTTAAATCATCTTTTTTCTAACAGAATAGCCACAAACTTAAAGATTTTTGAGTTAGTAAGCTACCTTTCTGCCTTTTTTTTTTTTTTTTTTTTTGACTTAGGATAGTTCTGAACTGGTGCAGTGTGCTCACAATGAGGTTTCCTCTAAATGTTATTTTTCTGCTTTCTTCTGTGAGCAAAGCAGTTGTTGCTACAGATTGAATGTATTTGGGCCATTCATGGGTTACTGGGTTAAGGATTTTTGATTAGGGAGGCTGTGAGTTGTCAGTGGCCTCGGTGCTCTCAGGCTATGCCCTTGTATGCCCTTGTTCACACTGACAACAAGGTGGTATTCGATGTTACAGGGTCATGGAGAAGACCTTCAATTATCAATTAAAGGTTTTAAATTTACCCTGTCTTTTAAAGGAATAGGGTACACGTTTGTTTTCATTACCACTTCTCTCTCTCACTTTCTCTCTTTGACTTTGTCTCTTTCTCTCTCTCTCTCTCTCTTTGACTCCCTCTTTGTCTCTCTGTCTCTTTTTTCTCATCTCTCTCTCTCTCTCTCCTCTCTCTCTGTCAGCCACTTATGTTACTGCTCTCCCCTTTCTTTCCCCTTCCCCTAGGGAAGGGACCTGTGGTAGTGGAGCTATCCTTTCTTCCCCTGAGAAGAAAGGAAAGAGGGGGTTTGTGTGAGGTTCAACCCTTCAAATAAGTGGAAGGCTCAACCCCTCACAGCAGGGATGTCTCACCTTGTCCATCCCAGAAGGCTCAAGTCCTCACACCAGGGGGTGTCTTGCCTTGCTGCTCTGGAAGGTTGAACTGTTTCCTTCTTTTCCCCCTCAGAAGGTCCCTCGCACACTTTCCACTCATGTTGTCTTCTCTGGCTGCTCCCTCAAGGGAGAATTAGGCCCCTCTTAGTTTTGGTGTGCCACTGTAAATCCCACAGTAAGATCTGCCCTAAATCATATGAGGTAGCTATGGAACCGCAGAGAGGACCCACTCACTCTGTCCAGCAGTAGGACTTGTCACCATCCACATGAACAACATTGCAAGCAGGGTTGTTCGTGATCGTTCATGCACACACAATTTAGACCTCCAGAATTTGACCATCAGGGAAGTACTTTACTGGCTCCCACAGCTCCTCCTTCCTTGGTCTGTTCACAGAGTCTTCGCCGCAGTATGTGAAACTGGCCGCAGTTGCTGGTCAGTTTTTTTTTTTTTTTTTTTTTTTTTTTTTTTTTTTCCTGCATTGTCCAGAGCTTGGGTTATTTCTACTGCGTGGGTCTTGATTTCTCACCCCTGAGGCTGCCACAAGGGGACAGGGCATGCCTCCTCATGAGACAGAACAGAGACTGCCCCTGGAGGGGAATGTAATCACAGGTAAGTCCTCAAATTGCTATAAATAAATTTTTGGTACCACCAAAGAAATAGCACTGGAATATAAAATTTTCTTTTTAATTCTCAGCAAGGCAAGTTACTTCTACAGAAGGGTGCGCCCTTACAGATGGAGCAATGATGAGTGCACACTTGGACAAGGGAGGGGAAAGGTTCTTATCCCTAACGCACTTGGCCCCTGCTGCTTTGTCCTTCTCCTATTGGCTAGGGTTAGACCACACAGGCTAAACTAATTCCAACTGACTAATTTAAAGAGAGTGACGGGGTGAGTGGTTTGGCAGGAAAAATGGTTATGACAGAGCAGGTCATTGGAATAAGTCAGGGTAGAGCAGGTAATTGAAAAATGTTGCTTTAGGAGGATGTTAAGTTTAAAAGTAGAAAGCAAAGATTTGAACATACTGACATATTGATTCTTTGAAAAGAAATTTAGAACTCATATCTAACATTATCACGACCCGAACTAGTTTTTCAGGTCACGACAGAAACAGGGGAGTGAGGTGATAGGACATGCCTCATTATATGCTCCTCCCCTTGGCTAAAAGGTGGGTCCATTCAGTGAGTTGGGGGACTTATAATTTCATATTTGGTTTACAATGTTAAAAAAGTTATATTAATGTGGCAGTGTTTAGATCATCTGAATGTATTTTAAATAAATTGTTCTGTTTCCAATCTTATATGCCTTCATTGTATATCACTCATTTTCTATATACCTCCCCATGCTGTGTAGCATATACAAATATATTTTTATCTTTTCCCAAGATAAAAATTTACATTTCTTATGACAATTGTAACCCTAACTTCTTACAAATTATTGTAACTTAAGAAAACATACAACTTTAACACATTTAATCTCTGTGCTTGAGTTAACTGTTTTTTTGTTATTACTTGTCCAAAGAAGACTAAATTTTGATACAATGAAAGTTATTTGTTGTAATAAACTGTAAATTTCCTAGAAAACTGATATATAAATTTACAACGATTGTTTCATTTTTTTCACTTTTGTATATTTAATCTCTGTCCAGAGAGAAAAGGCCAAAATTTAAATGTCTTTTAACTTATTTTGAAAAAGAAAAGTTAGCTTTAATTTACATTTTTAAAAATAACCTCTGATTCACCTTCTTTTCTTATTCAAAAGATTTAAAAGACCCATCCCTAATAGAATATGATGCTGTAACCACACAATGGGTTCACCTTGACCATTTCCTCAACAGGGTCAATTTATTAAGACATGGAAATTGCAACAGAGAAAGAGTAATTCATGCAGAGCTGGCTGTGCAGGGACAGGAATTTTATTATTACTTAAATCAGTTTCCCCAAAAACTCAGGGATCAGAGTTTTTAAGGATAATTTGGTGGCCAGAAAATTGGGAGTGCTGATTGCTTGGCTCAGGGATGAAATCAAAGGGAGTCAAAGCTGTCCTCTTACAGTGAGTCACTTCCTGGGTGGAGGCCACATAACTGATTGGCAGGTCCAAGTAGGGTCACCTGGTTGTTACAAATGCAAAAACCTGCAAAGACACCTCAAAAGCCCGATCTCAGGTTCATAATAGTGAGATTACCCTCAAGAGTAATTGGGAAGTTGCAAATTTTATGATATCCCAAATAATGGCTGGTAATATTTAGAATTCCAGCCCCTCTTATCCTAACTTGGTGGCTGGTGGCCTTTCACTTGCTTTACAAAACAATGTTTAGCTTTTGGGAAGGGCTATTCTTTAACTATAAACTAAATTATTTCCCAAGGCTAGTTTGACCTATGCCCAGGAATGAACAAGAACAGTTTAGAGGTTAGAAGGAAAACAGGGTCAGTCAGGTCTGATATCTTTCACTGTCATAATTTTCCCAGTTACGATATTTGCAAAGGCAGTTTCAATACCACAGCCAAACGTAAGAAGCAGAGATATGCATAAAACAATATAGTGTGATTCCCACTCTCTGTTAATATATGTAATTTAAAAAGTAAGACAGAATCACAAAAGTTCAATGAGTGAGTTTTGGAAGCCATGAGATTCTTTAATCTACTCCTTTGAATTTGTTAAAAGAATTAGATTTTTTTTAAAAGACTTGCGTTTGTATTTCTCAAAAACAGCTACCCATACACTGACCAAACAGCCTTAATGTTTCCCTAAGGTTAATTGAACTTAAACTGGCTTCTCCTGACTCTGGCTCCTGACTTCCCTTTGCTTTAAGCATTTATTTAGAAACTTTGTAACTTTTTTCTCTGCCTCTTTGAGATGAAAAACTTTTTTAAATCCTCTTGCTGATAACCAGCCCAAGAATGTCTTTCTCAAGGACCTGGGAGCCATCAACTTGAAATGTAAACAACAGGGAAGATACATCCCAATACCCCAGTTCTAGTCTACCTGGTAGTGTTTGAACTTAACTGGGGTTTGCTTTGTCAGAAAATACTAGAAAGCTTTTTATGGGTTGGGGGTTTTGGGGTAAAGTCAATTAGCAACACAAATGATTTGTGTTCTACCTCTCACTCTAGTGCTTAAAAAGCTTTCCAGCTTTTTTTCCAGTGGAGTTGAGTTCAGACTTTGTTCAAGTCTTTCTTCACTATTACAATAGCCTTGAATAAAATCTTCCTTGCCTTGTTAACTTTATCCAGTGCAATTTTTGTTTTAATTATATTTACATTCATTTGTTTAAGACTACATAAATAACTACCACTTTACCGAAGATTCATAGTTGAGGTATTGTATTGCTCTAACTAAATTGAATGAATATTGTACATGAAATATTTATCAATTTGTGACTCTTTGTTGGATTATTAAAGAGATCATAAACATGTGAAATATTAAATAGCAAAGTGCCACTTAGTATTATCAGATATTGATGGTAAAATCCCAACTGATTTTTAACCAAATATTTTCTAAAGAAAAGAAAACAATTGGCATTGATTGAGGATTTTTCTTTGCTGGGTACTATGTATAATTAAAAACTCTAATGTAGGCTCTATCATATCCACATTTTACAGATGAGGAAATTGTGGCTTAAGGAGGTCAAATGACTTGTGAAATGTCACAAAGCTAATAAACAATATACTCAAAATCTAACACAGGCCTGTGTGTCTTAAGTATGAACACTTTTTCCATTAGATCATATTCTAGCCTTAGAATCACGGAATCATTAACTTGAACAAGCTAACTTAAAGTAAGATTACTTTTTAGAAATTTATACCAATTCATCAAATGTTAAGTGCTTATGTGTATTTCATCTGAGTAGATATTGATTCCAGTAGAGTTTTCATAGTCAAAATGTTAGTGTATGACTAGTATTTGAAAATTTGCAAGTTCAAATAAATCTAGAAACTTGGACTTGTCATACATAAAGACTCATTTATCCATTCCATAAATGTTTAATTCATTTCAAAAATAAACCAAAATAACAACAACAAAAAAAAATTGCCAAAACCTGTTTTAAAAATTTCCCTCTGATAAGTTGGGAAGAATTTTATCAAAAAGTTCAGATAGTTCAAGATAGAGTCATTTATATCAAGGAAGACAACTTACTTAAATTGAACCTCTACATTCAATAATGTGTCCTTGTTCTGCCCACCTCTGTGCTTGCCACTGGGACCTGTATCCCTTGTAAAATGTCCTTGTGTGGATATGTGACATCCCAAAGTGGCAGCCTGATATGGTTTGCCTGTGTTCCCCACCAAATCTCACCTTGAATTGTGGCTCCCATAATTTCCACGTCATTGGAGGGACCTTGTTGGAGGTAACTGAATCATAGGGCAGGTCTTTCCCATGCTGCTCTTGTGATAGTCGATAAGTTTCATGAGATCTGATGGTTTTATAAAGCACAGTTCCCCTGCACATGCTCTCTTGCCTGCCACCATGTAAAATGTGCCTTTCTAGCAAGAGCATGTGTGATAAATAGGTGAGAATTGGTATTAATGGATACATGTACATATCTTAGTTTTCAAATTTAGGGATGTGTGTAACATCTGTTTGCCATAACTGATTAGATTCTAGTCCTCTAGGGTTAACATCTGTTGAAGGAGGGGATGTGCCTGTGAGCTGGCAATCTGGGCATTGCAGGATAACTTGTTTAGCTAGTTTTTGGGTAAGTTGAAATTGTTCAGTTAAGTTTCTCCAATTTTGGTGGAAAAATTGATGCGATTGGGTGACTTGGTCAAGCAGTGACATTATAACTTGCAGGTCTGCTTGATCATTGCCATAAGCCAATGGGTCAGGCAGTGAGCTGTGGGCTCGAATATGTGTGATAAAAATAGGATATGTACATTGATCCAGGAATTGCTGAAGTCGAAGAAACAGTGCACACAGGGTGGGCTCAAGAATAGACTTAATGAGGGCTGTTTCAAGGTTCTGCAACAAATAAACAGAGCAAGCAGAGTCACTAACAATATTGATGGGCTGAGCTGAGAAGGCCTCCTGGGCCAATATTAAGGTTCCAACCTCAGTTGTCTGAGTGCTAGTAAATCAAGAATGAGTGAGGGAATTACATAGTCTCCCCTAAATAGCCGTTTTTCCATTTTTACCTGAGCCATCAGTAAAAAACAAACTTTAAAGTGTTATGTATTGGGGAGTGAACTACTTTTGCAGGCACAACTACAGGAGTACTAGCTAAGAACTGAAGTAGTTTGTCAGCAGGAAGGACACGCTCTATATGGTCTGCATAATCAGAGTGCTATCTGAAGATCTACAGATGGGGCAATACTGCTTCTAATTGCTTTTTACTCAAAGGAATTCTTATAACTTCAGAGTCATAACCTAGCAACTGACTACATGGTCTGCAGCCTATATAGAAGACTTCACTAACTAGCTGGATATAGGGAGACAGTGTTTTAGTCCCAGTATGTGAGCAAAAAACCCACTCTAGAAACAAAGCACTAGGGACATCTGTTCTATTAATGTGTTAGGGAATGTATAGTAGGACAAACAGATAATTGAACTGAATATTGTGGGTCTATGCAATCTAGTTGTCCCTGATAAATAGCTTGCTCTATTTCTTCAATTTTCCTTTTTGCCTCGGGGGTTAAATACCTGGGAGAGTCTAGGGCTGCACTGTCCTTTAGGATAGAAAACAGGTTTTGTAACTTATGAGTAGTTATGCCCAAAGTGGGGTGAAGCCAATTAATATCACCTAGTAATTTTTGATAATCATTTAAAGCATGTAAGTTGCCAATATTTAATTTAAACTTTTGAGGTCTTACTGATCAGGAAGTTAGTATGTATCCAACACATTTCCAAGGAGAGGACAATTGCACTTTTTTAGGCGCTATGATTAAACCTCTTAACTGTGTATTCTTTATGATAGGGGCATATAAACTTAAAAGTACTGGCTCCATTGGGGCTGCCAGTAAAATATCATCCATAAAATGAATAATCTTGCAATTAGGAAATTATTTTCTACTGGGGAGCAAACCCTGATTTACATGATACTGACACATGGTAGGACTGTTTCACATTCCTTGAGGAAGTACTTTCCAATGAAATCAGTGAGCTGGTCTTTCATTATAGATAGCTGGTATTGTAAAAGCAAATTTTTCTCTGTCCTGTTCTGCAAGGGGAATAGTATAAAAGCAGTCTTTTAAGTCAATAATGACTATAGGCCAATCTTGAGGAATCACTGCGGGGGATTGCAGCCCCTGTTGAAGGGGCCCCATAGGTTGCAGATTAGCATTAATAGCCCATAAGTCATGCAAAAGTTTCCATTTGCCAGACATTTTGGGAATGACAAAAATGAGCAAATTCCAAGGGCTGTTTGATGATTCTATATGGCTAGCTTTTAACTGCTCCTCAACTAATTCATGGGCGCTTTGTAATTTCTCTCCCTTTAAAGGCCACTGTTCCACCCAAATTGGATCTTGAGAGATCCATGTCAGGGGTAGGGGAGGGACAGTAATAGTGGCCAAAATTAGAAAGAGGTGTGCAGAGTGACCCCCCCCATTGGGCTAATAGGTCCCATCCCCCAAAATTTACAGGGATGGGCATGCTTAGAGATTGTGTAACTGCTTTCTTCCCTCTGAATCACAACATGTTAGGGGACGCATGCTCTGCTTAGTTGTGTGTGCTTCCCTGATGCTGACAAATTTTTGTTTCTGAGTGACCCAAGGCCAAGTTTCTGTCCGGTTTTGATCACTAATGATTGAAATGTCTGCCCCTGTGTCCAGTAAGTCAGTACAATTTTCATTTCCAATTTTGAAGTTAATCATGAGTCTCTGATCAATGAGTAATTGGTTCCAATATACTCCTATGGCTCTTGTGCTTCCAAAGGTTCCCTTTCCCCTTTCCTTTCCCTGAGCACTGGGGGACCCAGTATGGTAAGAGTAGTAATAGAGCTATCTTTAATCCAGGGGGAAGACTTTACATTCCATCATAACTAATATTGCACCTTGATATTCACTATCAATTACCCCTGTGAGCACATTGATTCCTTTACTGGATAGGCTTGATCACCCTAGGACTAATCCCACTGTTCCCAGAGGCAGGGGACCCCAGATCCCTGTTGCAACCCTTTTAGAATCTCCTCCTTCTTTTAGCACTAATTCAATGGGGCAGAGTAAGTCCATTCCTGTGCTGCCAAAGGTGGCCACTCTGAGAGAGAGGACTGTGGACTTTCCATCTGACCAAGAAAAGCCACTGACATTGTTCCAGTTTGGAGCGGGCCTGGGACCAGCCTCTCATGAAGTTTCCCATCTGATTACTTAGGGGGTTGCCATTTTTATCAACTTTGGACTTGTATTGATTTGCCCAGTGTTTCCCCTTTTTACATCGGGGTCATATAGAAGGGGGTTCTTTCCCTGAGTTATCTTGGTCTCTACTATTGGAGCATTCCCTCTTCATATGACCTGGCTCTCCACATAGAAAACTGTTTGAATTTTTCTCACTTGTCACTTTAGGAAGCCTTAATGCCATAGGCAATATTTTGGCTTTGTGTGTTTAATTCCCCACCAGTTGACATGCTCGTATAAGTTCCCCAACTGTGGCTGCCTTTCCTTTGATTGCTGCATTGCTTGCTGGGAGTCAATGTTAGCATTTTCGTAAGTCAATTACAATAATAAAATATCAGCAGTATGGGCATGACTACTTCATATCTTAATTACCTGGGTTAACTGATTGATAAATTCAACAAATGGCTCCTGAAGCCCTTGTTGAACATTTATAAAAGATCCCTGTTGAACTCCACTTTCTGGAATTTGGTCCCAAGCCCTGAGAGTGTACAAAGACACTTGTGCATAGGCTTGGGGAACAAAACTTAGTTGTTGTTGTACATTGGAATGGGGAACCCTCCCCTGGAGCACAGCAGCTGTTACGTCTTGCCCCGCCAATTTCTTCTTGTTTTCTTCTTGTTCACACAACTCATCATATTCTGCCTCCCACAGGAGGTATTGACTGGGCTCTAAAGTTCTTTTAGCTAGCACTGACCAGTCCCATGGAGTCATATGGAAGTTGTCTGCTATGGCTTTAATTCTTCCTTTCATAAATGGGCTAGCAGCTCCATTTTCTTTAATGCTTTTTCTTATCTCTTTATAGGCATCAAAAGAAATGGGTTCATACACCTGATTGCCTTGTCGATCTTGCATTACTGGGCAAGCCAAGAGCTCCCCTTCTAATGCCACTTCCTAAGACAGGATCCCACAGCTGTAGCACATCCCTTGTCTTTTTTCCAATTTATTGGAGGAGGGGACTCAGGGAAAGCCTCCATTTCCTCTTAGGTATTTTTGTCTGATAATGGTGGGGCTGAGGGAGAAGGAGGAAGCTATAACGTAGGTGAGGGTTCCTCCTCCCTTCCCTTTCTAGGCTCTTCTGTGTACAGAGGGACCAAAGCAGTCCTAACTAAGGCCCATAACATTAAAGATGTTACTGGGACCCGTTGCCCTTGTGCACGATGTTTTTTAAGATTTCTCCCCACTTGTTCCCAGAGTTCTGCTTCTACTGTGCCTTCTTCTGGGAACCATAGGTTATGGGAAACAACAGTTTGCATTAGGTCTCTTACTTGAGCCTGCAAAACCAAGGCTCCACTACCTTTAAGAAGCTGTTTCAATATTTTTATATGCTGTTGCTGTTGAGCTGATAACTGTTGTCCCATGATGAAACCCTAGCCTGAACAATACCTGCAAACTTGGAAATCCTGAGGGGGAACCAATGACTTACTGACCACACAGTCTCTTCACCTTCGTTTTTGAGGGTTCCATTGCCATCCATTGCAGTGTTCCTCGCAGGAGGCACCATCTGCCGCCAAGTCTGTCCCACAGACTCTGGCTGAGCGATGGATAAAAAAAAAGTATGCTGATACAGGTATTTTGCCTGACAGTGTGGCTGCTGGACCGTACGGCTTAGCACCACCACCGAGAGTGCCACCCCCATAAGCTGCCCCTGCTTGCATTTATTGAGTACAGATTTAATGATAAAGGCTTGGAACAAACACAATTTGTGGGTAATAAACATTGTCGATGCCTCAGGTAGAGAGCAGTCCCACCTGCAAATGATCAAAGGTTGATTTCTGGAGACAGGAGTAAACAAATTTCTCTAGATAAGTTCCTTTACATTCCCTTGTTATCTGCCCTTTGCTCTTAGCCTTTAGATTAAAGAATTTGGCTTTCTTCAGCCACAATTCTGTTCTGAAGCTTTTGTAAAACCTCCCAGCTTTCCAAGAAGGTTTGCATCTTTCCTATAATTTTTCCCACCACCCTAACCGATCTCCTACATCTTACCTTATCTCTTCTTATGTTGCTTCATTGCTAAATCTCTCACTCAACCGGATTCCTACTTATTGAAGGGAGCTCAAACGTAGGATGTGTGTTTGAGCATGGATATGATTACAGTTAAAAACAAAACAAAACAAGAAAAAACTATGCTCCACTCAGACCCCCAGTTCGGAGCCAATATACGCAACACCAGCTAGTGGGAGTATTCCTATTGATGGCTCAAGAGCCTCATTGAATTTGCCATGGGCCAAAGGGAAGCATCTTTCACAAGACTATGATTCCTCAGAGAAGGTAGCTATTGTCAATTATCTCCTGAATAATGAGGAAATACATACATTTGAGACATCTTTGAAAGACCATACCAGCCCCAGAGCAAACTTATAAGATTGGCTGAGGCCTCAGAGCAAATGAGTGACTAGTCAGCTTCTTTCTCTGCCATGTCCTATCTTCCTCAATTTCTTAAATATGTACTGCCTGAGATCACTTCCCAATACCCTTTTGTATGCAACCATGCATCTCAGAGACTATTTCCAGGGAATCAACTCTAAGATATTGTTTGAATTTTGAATGGTCTGAAACTCAAATTCTCTAACGTCTCCCTTACCATTCCATTGAGAAATTGAGTTTCTATGTAATAATGGTACATTGTAGGTTTTTCTTTTTAATTTGAAAGCATACTAGATTTTATCTTCATTTATATTTATATAGTAATTCTCATTTTATTTTACTTATATCTTATTTGACTTATATGTTGTATGAAGGCAAGGATGAGATGGTAGAACGATGACAAGAAGTTATTTTTGCTATGGTTTAGCCCTTTCTTCTCACTGCTAAATGTTCAACATTTCAA
Organism: Piliocolobus tephrosceles; assembly: GCF_002776525.5. Taxonomy (NCBI): domain Eukaryota; kingdom Metazoa; phylum Chordata; class Mammalia; order Primates; family Cercopithecidae; genus Piliocolobus; species Piliocolobus tephrosceles. The sequence goes on from NC_045440.1 coordinate 90,049,856, forward strand.
ATAATGCATCAGATTTCAATAAAAATAATTTCTTATTGTATATATAATGCAAACTCATAAAAATCTGACACAAGAAAATGTGTTAAGAGGAGAAGACCTCCTTGAGTTTGGGGACAACAAATCTGGGTTTTTGTGACAGTCTATGGAAGGAGCTTGTGGAATTTGTAATGCAGTCACAGATTGTCTTCAAGACTCCAAAGACAATGCAAAAACTTAGAGAAATGTCTTACCTTTAAGCTACACCTAGTCAGATTCTTCCCCTGAGATTGCAGGATATTCACATGAATAGAACATTGAAATCCTGGCAAGTCAAACACCACAGACTACCCTAATTCCTGGACAATAACAGACTGTTAACATGTACTGTTTAAAAAATGAATGAATGATGGTTCCTATGAAGTGGTGGAGGGGCTAGGAGAAAGAACTAGTAGTGGTAAAGCAACACTTTCTCAGCCTGAGTACTTCTGTCCTAGAGGAGTAGGATAAAATTTGCCTTTGCCAACTGGAATAGTTTCTTTTGTTGTTAATGTCATTTAAGCTGATGTTGTTTCTAAGTATTTAATAATTAGCATTGAAAGCACATTATATTATACACCAAGATTCATTAAATAATGTAAACATCACAAAACTTCATAAAATAATAAACTCCCTTGTATCTATCACTCAGAGTTAACAGATGAAGTTTGCAATATTTGCTTTAGAACACTTTTACAGTAATAAATATAACAGATATAGCTAAAACCCCAGTCTTTTCTTTTTTTTACTCCTTCACTCAACAAAAGAAAACATTACAGTAGTCCTCCCTTATCTGGAGGGGATACACTCCAAAACCACCAGTGGATGCTTGAAAGTGTGCATAGTAACACCACTTTGTAAATATCATGTTTTTTCATATCTGATAACCAAGACCACTACTAAATGACTTATGGATGGGTAACATGTACGTTGGGGTTATTCTGGACAAAGGGGTGATTCACAACTCAGTGAAACAGAGTCTGTAAGTGTGAGATTTTATTACACAACTCCAGAAGGGAAGCAATTTAAAGCTAATGAATTGTTTGTTCTGTAATTTTCCATTTAATATTTTCAGACCATGTAGACCTAGTATAACTCAAACCACAAAGAGAGGAATGGTGGATAACGGAGACTATTGTGTTTTGAATTGTGTATGTAATGCTCATTGAATGTTTTATGTTTTAAAACGTGTATCTTTTAAATGTACCCGTATAATATCACACTATATTCATCCTTTTTGCAGTTAGCTCTTTTATCATGTATATATATGTGGCCATATATTTTTGGAATATGTAGTTAATTTTTATTTATTTATTTATTTTAAATTTTTTTAGAGATGAAGTCTCGCTCTGTCACCCAGGATGGAGTGCAATGGCGCAATCTCGGCTCACTGCAACTTCTGCCTCCTGGGTTCCAGCAATTCTTTTGCCTCAGCCTCCAAGCTAGCTGGGATTACAGGCACATGCCACCATGCCCAGCTAATTTTTTGTATTTTAGTAGAGACGGGGTTTTACCGTGTTGCAGGCTTATCTCGAACTCCTGAGCTCAGGCAGTCCACTTGCTTCGGCCTCCCAAAGTGCTAGGATTACAGGAGTGAGCCTCCACACCCAGCTGCTAATATTTATTAATTCGTATTCATCCTAATATGAATAAATTAGTTGATTCATTCTACTAAGGGATCATTGGGTTGCTTGTACTTTTAAGGTCCTTACAAATACTGATTTACAGAACATTTATACACATTGCAGAGAGAACTGAGGATGCTTATAAATAAAATTAATGAATGAGGAGTCTTTTCCCTATTGCTTCTTTTTGTCAACTTTGTCAAAGATTAGATGGCTGTACGTTTGTGGTTTTATCTCTGGGTTCTCTATTCCATTTCATTTGTATATGTGTCTTTTTGTACCAGTATCATTCTATTTTGATTAATGTAACTTTATACTATAGATTGAAGTTGGGTAACGTGATGTCTCTAGTTTTGTTCTTTTTGCTTAGGATTGATTTGGCTTTTTGGTTTATTTTTCAGTTTCATATAAAATTTGGAATTTTTTTTCCAATTCTATTAAAAATGACATTGATATTTTGATAGAAGTAGCACTGAATCTTTGGATTACTATGGGCAATGTGGTTATTTTAACAATATTTATTCTTCCAATCCATTAGCATGGAATATTTTTCCATTTGTTTGTATCATTTATGATTCCTTTCAGCAGTGTTTTGTAGTTATTCTTGTAGAGAGCTTTTACCTTCTTGGTTAGACATATGTCTAGGTATTCTTGTGTGTGTGACTGCTGTAAATGGGATTGTGTTCTTAATTTATATCTCAGCTTGAATGTTATTGATATATAAAAATACTACTGATTTTTATACATTGATTTTGTGTCCTGAAACTTTAATAAAGTTTTTTTTTAATCAGTTCCAGGAGCCTTTTGGCAGTTTTTAGGATTTTTACATATAGAATCATATGATCCATGAAGAAAGACAGTTTGACTTTAATAAATGGCAGTAGGATAGCTGTCTAGCCATATGCAGAACAATGAAACTGGACTCATACCTTTCACCATATACAAAAATTAACTCAAGATGGATTACAGATTTAAATGGAAGATCTCAAACTATAAGAATACTATAAGAAAATTGAGAAAATGACATTCTGGACATTGCCCTTGGGAAATAATTTATGACTAAGTGTTCAAAAGCAATTGCAACAAAACCAAAAATTAACAAATGGAAACTAATTAAACTAAAGAGATTCTGCACAGCAAAAGAAACTCTCAACAGAATAAACAGACAACATACAGAAAGGGAGAACATTTTTGCAAACTATGCATCTAACAAAGGTTTAAAATCCAGAATCTATAAGGAATTTAATTCAACAAGCAAAACACAACCCTATTAAAAATGGGTAAAAGATATGAATACACACTTACTGAAAAAAGACATACAAGCAACCAACAAACATAAGAAAAATTCTCCACATGACTAGTCATCAGAGAAATGCTAATCAAAATCACAATGGGATACCATCTCATACTAGTCTGAATGGCTATTACTAGAAATTCAAAAAATAACAGGTGTTCGTGATGCTGCAGAGCAAAAGGAACACTTATACACTGTTGGTGAAAATGTAAAAGTACTTCAGTCACTATGGAAATCAGCTTGGAGATTTCTCAAAGAACTTAAAACAGAACTACCATTTGACACAGGAATCTCATTACTGGGTATAAATCCAAAAGAAAACAAATTGTTCTACCAAAAAGACACAGCACATGTATGTTCATCACATCACTATTCACAATAGCAAAGACATGGAATCAACCTAGATGTCCAGTAGTGAAGGTTTGGATAAAGAAATGTGGGACATATACACTGTGGAATATTATGCAGTCATCAAAAGAATGAAATTTTGTCCTTTGCAGCAACATGGATGGAGCTGGAGGCCATTAACCTAAGCAAATTAACATAAGATTAGAAAACCAAATACTGCATGTTCTCACTTATAAGTGGGAGCTAAACTTTGGGCACTCATCGACATAAAGATGGCAAAAAGAGACACTGGACACTACTAGAGCAGAGAGGGAGGGAAAGGGTCAAGGTTTGAAAAATTAACTTTTAGGTACTATGTTCAGTACCTGGGTGACAGGATCATTCATACTCCAAACCTCAGCATCACACAATATGCTCAGGCAACAAATCTGCACACTTATCTCTGACTCTATAATAAAAATTACAAGACAATTTCTGGGTTCTGTATTGTGCATATCTTTGATTTCACTATGTATTGACAATTACTCTTTAAAGCGGTTCTATCAATTTACATTCTCAGTAGCATGGCACATTAATTCACCACTTCACCTTGTCTTTGCCAAAACATGGTACTACATAGCATGAGGGTGGTATCTCATTGTAGTTTTAATTTACATATTTCCAACATTAGGGAAGTTCATCATATGTTTATTGAATATTTGAGTTTACTTTTGTGTTATTTTCATGTTCATATTCTTGTTTTTGGTCATTTTTTCTTATTTAAAGTAAGATTTTTATTTAATATGTGTGACATTTTGTTTATCTTTTCCAATCTGTGGCTTGTTATGGTCGTAGTCATTCAAAGATTTAATTTTAATGAAGTAAAATTGTTTTTTTTATGTCTTATAATTTGTATATAATAGTGGTTAGAAAGAATTAGACTCAGGAGCAGCCTATCAAAAATAAAAATCCACCTTACCATATACAAGAGGTATGTGTTTTGCAAATTAAATGTTGTTTCTTCAACTGAAAATAGGGGTGGAAATATAATTTACTTCTAAGGTTGTTGTAAGGATTTAATTACTTAGCACAAATCAAGTGCTTAAAAGAAGGCCTGAGACAGATACATTCAGAGTATTAGTGGTTTTTATAGTTATTAGTAGTAGCAGTGTTATTCATACTATTACCATTAAAGAAATACTTCTTTATTCCAAGGATATAAAGGTTGTTTTTATATTTTGGCTAAGGTGAATAGTGCTGCAATCAAAGTGGGGGTACAGGTGGCTACCTCTTTGATATACAGATTTTATATCCTTTGGATACATACACAGTAGGGACTTACTGGATCGTATGGTAGTTCTATTTTTAAATTTTTTGAGGAATGTTTATCCTGTTTTCCATTATTGCTGCGCCCTTACATTTCCACCAATGGTATACCAGGGTTCCATTTTCTCACACTTTTACCAACATTTGTTATTTTTTGTCTTCTTTTGTTTGTTTGTTTATAATAATTATACATCGTTATGGGGTCTTCTGTCTTTTTGATTAAAGCCATGCTAACAGGTATGAGGTGATAGTTTATTGTGGTTATGATTTGCATTTTCCTAATAATTGATTATGTTGAGTACTTTTTCATATACCTGTTGGCCATTAGTATGTCTTCTTTAGAAAAATGTCAATTCAGGTCTTTTGCCCATTTTTTCACTAGCTTATTTTGTTTTTATGCTATTAAGTTGTATGAGTTTCTTATATATTTTGGATATGAATCTCTTAGCAGAAATAGTGTTTACAAATATTTTCTCACATTCTGTAGATTGCTTGCATTTTCATTTGTTGCTTTTTGGGGGGAAAGAAGCTTTTTCTTTTTTAACATATAATTATACATGTTTATGGGATACATTGAGACATTTCCACACATATAACATATAGTGATGAAATGAGAGTAATTAGCATATCCATCTCAAACATTTATCTTTTTGTGTGTGTGTTGGGAACATTTGATATCCTCCTTCTAGTATTCCCAGCATCATTTATTGAAAAGATCATTGTTTCCCCAGTGAGTGTTCTTGCCACCTTTGTCAAAAATCAGTTGGTTGTGGATAAAAAGATTAATTTCTGAAATCTCTATTCTGTCTCATTGGTTTGTATGTCTGTTTTTATGCCAGTACCATGCTGTTTGGTTACTACAGCTATGTAGTATATTTTGGTAGCACGATGTCTCCACCTTTGTGTATTTTGCTCAAGATTGCTTTGGTTATTTGGGATCTTTTATGGGTCCATGTAGATTTTAGCATTTATTTTCTATTTCTGTGAAGAATGTCATTGGATTAGTAGAAATTGCATTGAATCTGTAAATTACTTGAGATAGGATGGTCATTTTAACAATATTAAATCATCCAGTCCATGCACATGGGATATCTTGTTATTTTTGTGTATCTTCTTCAATTCCTTTCTTCAGTGTTCTACAATTTTCCTGCGGAGGTCTTTGACCTCCTTGGTTAAATTTATTCCTAGGTCTATTATTTTATTTTTGGCCACTCAAAATGCAATTACCTTCATGATTTCTTCTTCAGATAGTTTTTATTAATGCATATAAATGCTACTGATTTTTGTATGTTAATTTGGTATCCTGTAACTTTACTGAATTGGTTTATCTGTTCTAAGAGTTTATTGGTAGAGTCTTTAGGTTTTTCTACAAAAATATGATCATATTGTCTGCAGAATGGAACAATTTTACTTTCTCCTATCCAATTTAGATGCTCTTTATTTCCTTGTATTGACTGATTGTTCTGGCCAGAACTTCCCGTACTGTGTTGAATTAGAGTGGTGAAAGTGGGCATCCTTGCCTTGTTCCAGTTCCTACTGAAAAAGCTTTCTGTATTCCTTTTGTGGTATGATGATAGCTGTGGGGTTGTCATATATGATGTTTATTATGTTCAGATATTGCCTTCTATACTTCATTCTTTGAGAAGTTTTATCATAAAATATGCAGAATTTTATTAAGAGCATTTTCTGAATCTATTGTGATGATCATTTGTCGTTTTATCCTTCATTTTCTCGATGTGATATGTCATGTTTATTTATTTGTGTATGTTGAACCATTCTTGTATTCCTGGGATGAATCCCACATGATCATTGTCCATTATCCTTTTGAAATATTGTTGGATTCAATTTGCTAGTATTTTGTTGAGGATTTTGTGCCTGTGTTCATCAGGGATATTGGCCTGTTATTTCCTTTTTTGCTGTTGTTATGTCCTGGTATGTTTTTGGCCTCAGGGATATGCTGGACTCATAAAATGAGTTAGGAAGAGGTTTTGCCTTTTCATTTCTTTCTTTCTTTTTTTTTTTTTTTTTTTAAGTTTGAGAATAACTGGCATTAACTATCTTTAAAGGTTATGGTAAGATTCAGTGGTGAAGGCATCTGGTCCTGGGTTTTTCCTTGTTGCTAGACTTTTTCTTATTGATTCAACCATGTTACTTATTTTTCTTGGTTCCTTCTTGATAGGTTCTATTTATTCAGGAGTTTATCCATTTATTCTAGGTTTTTGTATTTATTGGTGTGCAGTTGTCCACAGCAGTCTTTGATGATCCTTTGTATTTCCATGTTTTGATGTCTCCTTTTTTTTGTTTCTGATTTTATTTATTGGAACTTCTGTCTTCTCTTTTTTTCTTGGTCAGCTAATGATTTGTCAATTTTATTTATGTTTTCAAAAAAGCAACTTTTTGTTTTATTGATTCTTCAAATGTTTTAGTCTTTTTGTTTAGATCTCCTCTTATCTTTTTCATTTTTTTCCTTCTACAAAGTTTGCATTTGGTTTGTTCTTGTATTTCTAGTTCCCTAAGATGCATTAATAAGTTGTTTGTGTGAAATATTTTTAGTTATTTGATGTAGATATGTGTTGCTATAAACTTGCCTCATAATACTTATTTTCCTATTTCCCATAGGTTTTGGTACATTGTGTTTTTATTTTCATTTGTTTCAAGGAATTCTTAGATTTTCTTCTTAATTTATTTCTTCATTCATTGCTTATTCAGGAGCCTGTTGTTTAATTTTCACCTATTGTCATAGTTTCAAATATTTCTCTCATTATTTATGTCTAGTTTTATTTCCTAATGGTCAGATAAGACACTTGATATTATTTCCATTTTTAAACATTTTCAAGACTTGTTTTGTGTCCTAACACATAGTTAATCCTGGAGAATGCTCTATGTGCTGATGTAAAGAATGTTTATTCTGCATCTGTGTGGTGAAATGTTCTGTAAGTGTTTTTTAGGCCCATTTGGTCTATGGTGCAGCTTAAATCCAGTGCCTCTTTGTAGACTTTCTATGTAGGTAATATGTGAAATGCTGACAGTGGGGTTTTAAAGTCTACAAATTTTAATGTATTGGGGCCTATTTCTCCCTCTAAATCTAATAATCTAGATGCTTCATATATCTAGATGTTGTAGTGTTGGGTGCATATATATTTATAATTTTATTATTCTCACTGGATTGATCCCTTTATTATATTTAATATCTTTCTTTGTCTCTTTTTATAGATTATGACTGTATTCTGTTTTGTCCGATATAAGTATAGCTACTCATGCTTGCTTGTGGTTTCTGTTTGTGTGGAATTTTTTTTTATCTCATTACTTTTAGGCAACAAGTAGTTTGGTAACTTCTTAAAAAATACATTCTATCAGTCTTTATATTTTAAATAGCAAATTTAATCCATTTCCATTCAAAATTATCTCATTAAATATGTTTTCTATGCCTTTCCTTTCTCTTATCCTTTTGGAATGCCCACAATGTGAGTATTTGCTGCATTTAATGGTGTACCATAAATCTTATAGGCTTTTTTCATTTTTCTTGTTTGTTTGTTTACCTGTGCTATTTCTAAAGACCTGTCTTCAAATTCAGAAATTCTTTATTTTGCTTGGTCTAGTCTATTGTTGAAGCTCTTGATTGCATTTTTTAATTGAGTTATTCAGCTATAAAGTTTCTGTTTGGTGCTTTTGTTATAATAGTTATCTCTTTGTTGAATTTCTCATTCAAATCATGAACTGTTTTTCTGATTTCATTGAATTATCTATCTGCATTCTCATATATCTCACTGAGTTTCCTTAGGATTAAAATTTTAAGTGTTTTCCTGGCATTTTGAATATTTCCTTATGATTGGAGTCTGCTACTGGAGAATTATTGTGTTTCTTTGAAGGTAATAGATCTCCTTGCTCTTTTATATTTGAGGTAGCCCTATGTTGATTTCTACACGTGTGGTAGAACAGTCACCTTTTCTGATTTTATGGAGGTTTCACAGTTAAATGCTTATGGATTTAGATGAGTCTTAGGGTATCAGTTCAGTAATGTGCATTGGCTTTGGTTCTTGGTGGCTTCAGAGTATAGTCTCTTTGTAGTTTATTTAGCTGTAATCCATCCTAGTGATGTTTGTGAGTGTCTCAGTGGCTTACACTGAGGGAGTTTGTGGTGGTGGTGGTGGTGCACCTTTATGGGTGTTGGGCTCATCTGGCTGTTTTCCAGGTTAGGGGTATATGCATGTACATGATGAATCACCTAACTTGCGGTCTGATTCACTGGGGTTGGGGTCTTGTGGTCACTATTCTTCTTGTGGTCATTAGTCTGGCTAGGGACATAAGCCCATGGTTACTTGTCCGGCCTTGAGGCATGACTCTTAGCCATTGGTTCTGTTTCTCCAGCCTGGGATGTGCTCACCCAGCTGCTTTGCCACCTTTGGGATATGTTTGCCAGTGGCCGTTTCTCAGGACCAGGACACACATGCAAGGATGTTTGGTTGGCCTGGTAGCCTGTCTGCTGGGGGAAACACATAGAACTGTTTCTCAGCTTGGGACACAGGCACATGCTGCTTGACTGGCCAGGGGATGTGTCTAATATTAGTGGTCCATAGGGTTATTTCTCAAGTTCAGAACATGGGCACATAGGTCTGGGGGCTTGCGGGCCAAGGTGTGTCCTGCAGGGCTGTTTCGCATGTTCAGAATGCAGGCACCCAACTGCTCAACTGGATTGGGGGCATATCTGCCTAGGGCAGCCTGTGGGGCTCTTTATCAGGCCCTGATGATGAGCGCAGGGCTATTGGGTAGGCCAGGAGGGTATCCTCTGGGGGGGCTTGTTTCTCAGGCCATGGGCATAGGTGTATAGCTGCTCTGCCAGCCTTGGGGTGTTTCAGCTATTTTGTGGCTGAGGAACCTCTCCTACTCAGGGGAGAGTGTACAGAAGTTTGTCTGGCTTAAGGGTGGGTTTGCCCTGGATGGCACTGCCAGATTGTTCCTTTAGCTGGAAGTGTAGGCAGTGAGGTTTGGTTTTCTTACTGTACAAGATCAGAATCACAGTTGATCCTGGGTCCAGCCTTCACACTGCCGGGGTTGTGATGTTTAATCACCTGTGTGGACTTGATGAAATAAAGATGGAGCCCTAGTGCTAGAGAGGTGCAGGGGATACTGGCCCCCAGAGCACAGTGCGTACATCTAGTCTCAGGATAGTGCTGTGGTGTTGTGCTGCAATGGCTTGGCCCAGAGGGGCTGGTTAGGGTTTGGTGAGTGAACGCCTTGTGCTACCAATCCAGGGCAATGAAGCTGCTTAAATTCCTGACAGCTCTCCAAACTGGACTTGGGGATTGCAAAGACTGCAGAATTCTCTTTTAGTAAGGACTGTATATATTTGCAGCGGCAGTGGGGGCTGGTGGGATTCTTTTGCTTACCTTCTTTATTCCACAAGTGGAAGCCCCTCCTATCTCTTATCCAATCTGATCCAGACAGGGGAGTTGAGGTTGCAGAGTCCAGGTGCCTCCACACTTCCCTCTTGGGCTTTCAATCACCACAGGTGCCTCGCCAATCCCTCAATGCAACCCAGCTTTCTCCCTTCAATACGATAGTCAAATCTTAGGTGTTTATCTGTTGTTGTCTTAGTCCTTTCTTGTGGGAAGGATGAGCACCGGGAAGCTCTAGTTAGTCATCTTACTAGTATCACTCTGAGTTTTTTTTTTTTTTTTAATTCTTTTAAATCTACATCTTCACAATATTAAGCCTTCCTGTGTATGAGTATATAACATGTATCAGGCACTTTTCTAAGTTTCCTTTCTTTTAATGCATTTAATCTTTAAAACAACCTTAAAACAAATACTGTTTTCTTCCCTTTTACAGTTAAAAATATGGACTTGATCCATATATGAGCATTACATAGATGAAGACTACATCTTATTTCTCCATGAGCTTATAGATTCATAGAAAACAAAAGTATGTAAGCCAACAATGTCAAAAAATATAAATATAATTATAACAGAGTGTGTGTATAGTATACTGGAAACAGAAGAGAGTCTTAAGAGAAATATAAATATGTAACAAATGGGCAAAGAATAGGAATTCAAAGTCTAATGAAGATCATGATCAAAAACATGGAAGCAGAAGAAAGAGAAAGTTTTATATGAATTGGGCACTGCAAATACATATTTATTTCTGGACTATAGAAGGAAGTGAAGGAAGATAAAGACTCAGATGAAGCAGGAACCATTAAAGAAATTTGAGCAAGGAAATGACATTTGCACCTTAGTTTGACAGCATATGGAAGGGCAGGCTTAGAGAGACAAGCCTGGAGCCAGGAAGAATAGCAAAGAAGCACCTGTTCAGGCAAAAGAGGTATAGATACTTCAACTAGGGGCAGCAGTGTTGATGGAAAGGAACAAAGAAACTGGAAATTTTAAGAATTTAGAATTGGCAAGGCTTGTATTTGATGAAATGGTGTGGGGGCAGGGAGTGTAAGACAGCTAAAACAAACTGCTGGGTTTTTGGTTTGAAGATTTGGTAAGTGATAGTACAATTCACCGAGCTATTCCAAGTAGCTCTTTCACTATCTCACTTTGTTAGCTAAGTCAGCAGTCCTAAACAGATGTAGTTGCTTCTCACTCAACATATTTTATGTATAAATATATACATATATTTCTTATAAGGTCCTGGTGCCCCTTAAAGGCATCAAGACATTACACAGGAATACATTAATAGAATATAGCTAACAGATCTATTTTAGAGCAAAAACCAATGAAATTTGGGCAGTACATCTACGTTATAATTTCACTTCATATATAGTGCCCTTCTTGAATATTAGACTTAACTGTCCTGGGACATTTGAATCAACTATATCAAAAATTGAGAGTAATATGTATTTATCAAGGACTTATATAAATAGCTAGGATTACAGAGGACAATTAGCCTCATAAGGACATGCCTAAGAGTAAGACAAACAAGGTTCCCCTCTGTATTGAATGACTTCCAGGGCCCTACAATGCCTTATTACATTATATAAATAGAATTTACACTTTTAAGATCACAGTAACCTGAAAGTCAAAATAGGGTCAAAGCTGAAACTAATGTTTCTCCAGTTGCATGCTTTCCTGAACTAAAAGAATCTCAGCTTCACTCAGATTCCTCCCAAATAGTTTTGGGAATCTCCAGATGTCTCGCATCTACTTTACATACAAGTTTCCTCAGACGTCCTCCTCTCATGATCCTATTTCAGCTCTCTGTGGTGAGTCTGATATCCCACCACTGATGCCAGGATCTACAATGGTTAAGGTGTCACTTCCTGACAAACATGGTAGTGATATTGGTGCTTGCTGTTGTCTGCACTGAGGCTTCTGGTATCTGTTACTGAGGATATTGAGGTTTACCCATAGAGAACACTTGCCTGGTGCTGCTGAAGCTGTTTGTATACCATTTCCTCTGAACAGAGTCAGCATGTGACTTGTCTTGAATTATAGCCAAAGCCGCAAGTCCCAATATCACTAATGCTTTCCTTTAAAGCTCTTAAATGCATTTAATTCTTAATGCATAGCAGTTCTATTTGACTGCACACCGTAGTACACAAAATTGATTCTAAGAAAGCTGTATGGGAATACAAACTATAACAATGAAGGCTATACCACCTTAAGAACCAGTTGATCCCTCCATCCTTGGCCACTGTTCTTGAAAACAAAACTGACTCTCTTTTTCTCTAGAATGATTTGTTCCAGAACAAAGTTTAATTCTTTATGTATGAAGACCCATAGTTGTTTGTCTCACCCTGCCTACATATTCCTAACGAGTAAGATAAACAAACAAAATTTAGGCTACTATTAATTCTTTTCCTCAACTAATTTTAGGTGTAGTTTGCTCTTGTGTCTCTAGTTTTTTGAGATTCATCTTTAAGTTACTTAGTGAAATATTTCTCCTTTTTGGGCATAGGCATTTATTGCTTTAAGCTCGCCTCTTAATACTACTTTTGCTGTGTCCCATAGACATTTGTGTGTTATGTTTCTATTTTCATTTGTTTCAATGAATTTTTTAAATTTTAGTTTTAATTTCTTCCTTTACCTACTGATCATTCAGTTGCATTTTTAATTTTTATATACTTGCATATTTTTGAATATTCCTTTTGTTGTTGATGGTTAGTTTTATTCAATTGTGGTCAGATAACATACTTGATATGATTATGATTTTTGTATATTTGTAGAGACCTGCTGTGTGGTCTAACATGTGGTCTATCCTAAACAATGATTCATGTGATCAAGAGAAGAATGTGTATTCTGTAGCTGTTGGGTTAAATGTTCTGTAAATGTCTGTAAGGTTCGTTTGATCTACAGTGCAATTTAACTTCAGTGTTTCTTGGTTGATTTTCTGTCCAGATCAGTGGTACTCAACCTTTTTGGTGCCAGGGACTGGTTTCATGGAAGACAATTTTTCCATGGACCAGGGAGTCAGAAAAGAATGGTTCTGGGATGAAACTGTTCCATCTCAGATCATCAGGCATTAGTTAGTATATTAGTCCATTTTCACACTGCTACAAAGAGCTACCCAAGCCTGGAAAATTTGTAAAGGAAAGATGTTTAATTGACTCACAGTTCAGTATGGCTGGGGAGACCTCAGAAAACTTAACGATCATGGGGGAAGGCAAAGGAGAAGCAAGGCACCTTCTTTACAAGGCGGCAAGATGGAGAATGAACGCAGGAGGAGCTATCGAACACTTACAAAACCATCAGATCTCATGAGAACTCACCCACTATCATGAGAATAGCATGTCGGAAACTGCCTCTATGATTCAGTCACCTCCAGCTGGTCTCTCCCTTGATATGTGGTGATTATGGGGATTATAACTCAAGATGAGATTTGGGTGGGGACACAAAGCCTAAACATATCAGTTAGATTCTCATAAGGAGAACACGACCTAGATCCCTCGCATGCACAGTTCACAGTAAGGTTCATGCTCTTGTGAGAATCTAATGCTGCTGCTGATCTGACAGGAGGTGGAACTCAGGCCATAATGCTTGCTTGCCCTGCCACTCTTCTCCGGCTGTGCAGCTGGATTACAAACAGGCCATGGACCATAACTGGTCAGGGTCTGCAGCCTGGGGCTTGGGAACTGCTGTTCTAGATGATCTGTCCAATGCTGAAAGTTGGGTGCTGAAGTCCCCAATTATTGAGGGTTTTTAAATTAAATATAGTGAGGCTTCTGCTTATATATACTACAAGTATCTCCTCACAGTCTTTTGCTTAATTGCTTAATTTTTAGCATTATTTTTAATAGAATAAATTTTGCTATGGCAAATGATTTTACTTATAAAATAAATTTAGATTCTTGTTTCACAATATACACTTAACAAATCCAGGTGAAATGTGGAGGAAGAAAGCTTCAGAAGCTTTTAAAGAAAATATGAAGATTATCTTTGTGAAGTTGAAACACGATGAATGCATAAAACAAAAATGTAATAACTAACAAATTTGCCATCCCAATATAAGAAGGACAACAAATTAGAGACTTTCAACAATTCTGTATTTCCAATGTTAAGAATAAAATTTGAAAGTTACTCAGTCATGAAAAGAACAGGAAAACTTGATCTAAAAAAAGTCAATAAAACTGATTCAGAAATGATTAATGTTGTAATTTAGCTGATAAAGATACAAAGAATTTAATATAAATATATTCAATTACTTAAAGGAATAGATGAAACCAGTGAGTGAATAGATAGTGAATCTCAAAAAACAAAATGGAAATTCCAAAAAGAAGTAAGTGGAAAATTCTAAATGTGAAAATTCTAAACCCAGCAATTCAATTACTATGTATATACCCAAAGGAAAATCAATTGTTCTACCAAGAAGATACAGCAGTTGTATGTTCATCACAGCACCATTCACAATAACAAAGTCACAGAATCAACCCAGGTGCCCATCAATGGTGAACTGGATAAAGAAAATGTGGTACATATACACCATGGAATACTATACAGCCATAAAAAAGAAGGCAATAATGTCCTTTGGAGGAACATGAATGCAGCCAGTGGCCATTATTCCAAGTGATTTAATGCAGGAACAGAAAACAAACTACTATATGTTTCGTTTTTAAGCGAGAGCTAAACATTGGATACTCATGGACATAGACATGGAAACAATAGACACTGGGGACTTCTAGAGGTGAGAGAGAAGGAGGAGGGCAAAGGCTGAAAAACTACCTTTTGGATACTATGCTCACTACCTCATTCATGCCTCAAACCTCAGCATCATGCACTATTATCTTTGCAGCAAACCTGAACATGTGCCCCATGAATCTGAAATAAAAGTTGAAATTATAAAAAAACTATAAAGCATTCATGTAATGGAATGCTCCTCAACAATAAAAAGAAACAAGCTGCTGATACACACACACGCACACACACAAACACACACACAGTAGTTTCACTATTATCATAAGTAAGAAATTATACTATCTAAATTCTCTTGTATATTTAATGAAAAATTTCTATAGAAAAAATAGAAATAAAAATAAAACATTCAGTACCAGATATGAATACTTTGTTGGATAAGGTTAATAGCAGCTTGGACACTAATGAAAAAAGATGAAATGCTTGTTTAATGGTAGGCCAATAGAAGCAATCCAGACCAAATCAGTGGCTTTAAGAAAGTCTCATCCAGGCAGAATGGGTAAACTCAAGAAAAAAATGCTGTTTGAGGAATTCTTTGAAATGCTGGAATGAGAAGGCACTAGTACCTTCCCGTTTTCAGTCATTGGCAAGTAGCAGTCAAAGTGAAGTTGACCTTGGCCAGAACATAGTTGTAGATCCAAAATAGTAGCAGTTGAAACAAATAGGGCTCATTTACTTTGCAGCTACCTAATTTGCATTCAGCTTCTCCAAATATTTTCCAGTAATCAACAATGATTTTATTTTTGGAGTTATGTTTAATTATTCTTAATGCAATAGGACTTGAACATATTTAACTGTTCTAACCACTTTACTCCATTTTTTAAAGATGCTGCCATTTTTAACCTCAATATATTTATAGATATATTATTTGATTTACCAATTAATTTTTATTAGAAAATTAAAATAGATAAGCGGTGATCCTACTAAATTTCCACCTTTCTTTACATTTCATGTTTCGTAAATCATGATGTAATTTCTTTTCTATAGCTGATTCTGAGCCCATCCTGTATTTTAGCCCCTATCTTTCCTTATTTTAGCTTGCACAGCAAATACAAAATGGATTGCTGCTTTTCTTTTTTACCAGATTCCACTGATCTGTTGCAAAGAACTAGTATTTTGTACTCTTACCTATATATTACCTTATAGTTTTTCAGCCTTTATTCCTCTTTCAAGCTGTTTAGCCAGGATGAGCACAGCCAAATGGTTAAAATTCAAATATAGTTATGTTTGTTAGAGAAAAATGAAAATGATATATTTAAATCTTACTTCTGAACACTTAATTAGTTCAGAATTTGTGAGAATTGTATTAAGTATAAAGTATCCAGTGGAATGTTACATTTGCATTACCTGAGAAGACTTATTGAGTAAAAGAGCTCTAAAAGCATTTCATAATGACAATGTTTATCAATTACAAAACAAATTCTACATAACTTTAACATAATTACATTCCAGTCCAAGTTAAACTAATGCTTTGATATCTTAATTACAAATTTCTAACCATTGTATTTAGTAAAGGAATTGCATGACCTTAGAAATCATAATTAAAGTCATCTTCTAAATTTCAAAACACACAGAAGACTTATGTGTAAGCATCTGTACAAACTTTTGAATCCCTTTAGTAAAATGAAGATGAACAGAATTATTTAACCAAAGAAAGCTGTAATCTTATCAATTATATAGAAATATATCTAATATAATAATGGATAAACATCTTACAGTATTCATGGAGAACACAAGTTGGATTATAGGAATTTTACTTTTAGAGTTTCTATTTTGTTCTTTCAGAGTCATCATTTGTTCACTCATTGATCCCATCTATGAATAATAGTAAGACACACTGTAAGGTAGGAACACAAGTATTCAGAGAGGTATTCTCTATTGAGAAGGGAGCATTGTTTAACTAGGCTTTGTCATAACCTGACTATTTCTATTATCAGCATACTTGCTCTTTATGTGGTTGCAAGCATGGTTTCCTAAGTTCTAAAGTATTAGGTCCAGGGAGGTCTTCATAAGATAAAGGATTATTGTGGTCAGCATAAAAGTTTGCTCCTAATTGGAAATATTATTTTGTCCTGGAATATTATTTAGTCAAATTTCGGATTTTCAGATTTCAAAGTCAAACCTTGAAAAACAGTCACCACAACTAGATACTACCTTCGTATCTAACTTGAACAACTAAACAACCTCTTATATTACATATTTTATTTCTTCCATTTTAGTTCTATTTATACAATATGCATCAAAATAATATCATTACATTTATTTTGGAAATATATACCATCATGTGTATGCATGTGTATATGTGTGTATTTGTGTGCATCAGATGTAACATTTATTAAAATTACCTTTCCTTGAAATTAGATGTAGTTTTACTGAAAATGGTAGCATGTCACAGATTCAATTTTTTCATTAAGTTCTCCTGCTATATAAACTGCCTTAAACAAATTTAAAAAGCAAAAAACATCTCATTTATTGAAGTTTCCATACTAAAGATAAATGATAAACTAAAAGAATCAGAAACAAATGGAAAATAGAGAATAAAGTAGAGGAGAAAAAAATGAAAAGAAAGAGTATATCCATAACCTTTGCTAGATCTGGACAAAGAGAGAGACAAGCTGGTAAGCCAGAATTTTGTAATTTATGATGTATATGAGTAATGGTCTGTTACAGAAACAGAATATTTATTTACATATTCCAACAAAGATGTTTTCCAGGAACTATCCCATTTAACTAGAGGGCAGTATGTCTCCAGGCTGAACAATATATTGAGCATTTCTTACTTAAGAAGTTGCTTAAATATTTTAAATGCCTGAAAGCCTGGCCAGTTGGTTGATGGCACAAAAGTAGATCTTTGATTGGGAACATTGGCATTCTTTATCCATGCTTATGGTGGATGGAATGTTCAGTAATTGAGACTCAGGGATTAATTGATTTAATTACCAACTTGAAAGGTAAATCAATCAGCCATATACAGTAGCCAGATTAACTCAAATCCAACCCACAAAGCACATCATCTCTAACAACAAATATAATTAACTGTCACTCCTAATTATGACTCAAGGACTTGGATATCATGAAATCCTGAAGTATCTTCTTTCACTTGTACAACTGATTTGCTCACTTTGTATGTAAGATTCTCTCCATGCAGAAGCAATTTAATTCTATGTTGAGAAAATATTTTTAAAGGAAGCGGTAAAGAAACCCTTAGCTAATGCTGTCTCCAGTCAATTGCTTGTGTTCAGTTATACTATAAAATCATTATAAATTAGTGATCCAAGAATTTTGCTATATGGGCCATGAAAGAGCAAGTGTTCCCAGAACTTAACCCTGTCTGCCCTCCAGAGCCTAGGATAGGATGCAAAAGATATCCAGATGATTCTGAACACCATGACTGACTGTGTCTTTGTTACTTAGCTGTGTCTAATTAACATGCCATAAAGTGCCATAGTAACAGTTTTTCAGTTTATGTGTCAGTCAAGTAAACTTAAACAATTTATTTGGGTGCTAATGTTTGGTATTCCTTTCTTAAAAAGTAAATTTCTCAGTTTGGCAGTGTTTATTCAATGGATAATTTCCTAAATGGACACAGTCTTGGTTTCATTTGGATAAATATAGCTTATTTTTTCTCACTGCATTATCCTTCATTTTATTATAGCCCTCTTATTAACATCACATTCACTCTTGGAGGCTTATTTACTGTATGAGTCTCTGACCCTGACTTTGCCTTTGTTTCAGTCTTCTATGCTGATATAAATGCTTTAATCCATTTATATCACCATATATCTGATATATTATTGTTCTTCTGTGGCATATTCTTCGGTGTTTGGTAAAATCTTCATTCAGCTAAGGAAAAGGCTGAAGCTCTCTTCTTTTTCTTTGAGATGGGCAGTTTTAGGGCCTGTTTTCCCCAGAATTAAACCCAAATAAACAAATAACATTTCCATCTACCCAGAAGAGAGCCTATCTGCACAGATTTTGAAATCCTGAAGTTAGTTATTATGTGCATTAGGCCAGAGGCCTTCTTATTAGTTTAATATTTCTGTCATTATGGTGATTTCGTTCACTTAGGTGTCTTCTCTCTCTTCTGGGAGTAACAGGTACTTTCTGCAAAATGGGTGCTTCTAACTTTGACATTTTTAGCACTAGACTTTTCTAAGAGTTAATCTTCATTTTCCTAGCAGCACCTACAAAACAATTCTGGTATGCCTACAAAACATTTAGGCAGCTCCTAAATGTTCTTCTTCAGGAATGCTACCAATAGTTGGATATAGAATTAATCAAAGAAGTGTCTTATCCATTCATACAGCCAACAAACACATGAAACAATGCTCATCATCACTCGCCATCAGAGAAATGCAAATCAAAACCACAATGAGATACCATCTCACACCAGTTAGAATGGCAATCATTAAAAGGTCAGGAAACAACAGGTGCTGGAGAGGATGTGGAGAAATAGGAACACTTTTATACTGTTGGTGGGATTGTAAACTAGTTCAGCCATTATGGAAAACAGTATGGCAATTCCTCAAGGATCTAGAACTAGAAGTACCATATGACCCAGCCATCCCATTACTGGGTATATACCCAAAGGATTACAAATCATGCTGCTATAAAGACACATGCACACGTATGTTTATTGCAGCACTATTCACAATAGCAAAGACTTGGAATCAACCCAAATGTCCATCTGTGACAGACTGGATAAAGAAAATGTGGCACATATACACCATGGAATACTATGCAGCCATAAAAAAGGATGAGTTTGAGTCCTTTGTAGGGACATGGATGCAGCTGGAAACCATCATTCTCAGCAAACTATCGCAAGAACAGAAAACCAAACAATGCATGTTCTCACTCATAGGTGGAAACTGAACGATGAGATCACTTGGACTCGGGAAGGGGAACATCACACACCGGGGCCTATCACGGGGAGGGGGGAGGGGGGAGGGATTGCATTGGGAGTTATACCGGATGTAAATGACAAGTTGATGGGTGCAGCACACCAACATGGCACAAGTATACATATGTAACAAACCTGCACGTTGTGCACATGTACCCTAGAACTTAAAGTATAATAATAAAAAAAAGAAACCTGGAATAAAATAATAATTGGAGTCAAATTAAAAAAAACAAAAAAAAAAGAAGTGTCTTATCTGTGGGGTTCAACACTTGTGAAGGCACAGGTACTCTTGCTCTTGGATTTGATCATGCATGTTTCCCCTGGTTTCAGGCCAGAGGAGGAAGTGCTGTCTGTCATGCAATCATTTCCCTTGTCTATTTACTAGATAGTTGCCCACATACATGCCTATCCTCTACCTCTTACCTGGATATGGCTTTGTCCAATGATGTCCCATCCAATAAAGAGGGTCTCCACTTAAACACTGGCTAATAAAGAGATAACCAATAATACACCTATGTTGACAAAGGTCTAATGGTCTTTTAAATGAATGAATGGTACAAGAGCCACAGTTTACAGAAATTATAAAACTGGCAGTAATGCAAATACATTCCATGCCCATGAATTGGAAGAATCAGTATCATGAAAATGACCATACTGCCCAAAGCAGTCTACAGATTCAATCCAATTACTATCAAAATACCAACACCATTTTTCATAGAATTAGGAAAAAAAGATCTTGAAATTCATATGGAACCAAAATGGGTGGAATAGCCAAAGTAATCCTAAGCAAAAAGAACAAATCTGGAGGCATCACGTTATCTGAATTCAAATTATACTGCAAGGCTACAGTATCCAAAATAGCATGGTACTGGTATAAATGTAGATACATACGCAGATAGAATAGAATAGAGAAAACAGAAATAAAGTCAAATACTTAACAACCAACTGACCTTTGACAAAAAATACAAAAACATAAATTGGGGAAAGGACACTCTACTCAATAAATGGTGCTAACAAAACTGTAGAGCCACAGGTAGAAAAATGAATCTGGATCCCTCTCTCTCACCATATGCAAAAATGAACTCAAGATAGATTAAAGACTTAAATCTGAAACTATAAAAATCCTAGAAGAAAACCTAGGAGAAACTCTTCTGGACATCGGCCTAGGTAAAGAATTTATGACTAAGACCCCAAAAACAAAGGCAACAAAAACAAATAAATTGGACCTAATTAAACTAAGAAGCTTCTGCAAAACAAAATGGTTAGCAGAATAAACAGACAACCCATAGAATGGGAGGAAATATTTGAAAACTATGAATCCAACAAAGAACTAATATGCAGAATCTACAAGAAACTAAAACAAATCAGTAAGGTAAAAACAAATAATTCCATCAAAAAGTGGGCAAATGACATGAATATACAATTCTCACAAGAAGATATACAAATGCTCAGCATCAGTAATTATCAGAGAAATGTAAATTAAAACCACAATAAGATACCGCATTATCCCAGAGTGACCATTATTTTAAAAGTCAAAAAACAACAGATGTTGGCATGGACATAGGGAAAAGGAAATGCTTATATGCTGCTGATGGGATGTAAATTAGTACAACTTCTATGGAAAACAGTTTGGAGATTTCTTAAAGGACTAAAAGTAGATCAACCACTTGATCCAGCAATCACATTACTGGGTATCTACCCAAAGGAAAAGAAATTATTATATAAAAAAGATATCTGCACATGTATGTTAATTGCAGCACAACTAATAATTGCAAAGATACAGGGTTAACATCAGTGTCCATCAACTGTGAGTGGATAAAGAAAATGTGGTGTATATAAACCATAGAATACTACTCAGCCATAAAAAATAATGAAATAATGTATTTTGCAGCAACCTGGATGAAGCTGAAGGCCATTATTCTAAATGAACTAACTTCATTTGGAATGGAAATGAATTAACTTCATTTGGAATGGAAAACCAAATACTGTATGCTCTCAGTTACACATGGAAGCTAAGCTATAGGTACAAAAAGCCACACAGAGTGGTATAATGGATGTTGGAGGCTCAGAAGCAGGGACGGTGGTAGGGGGCTGAATGATAAAAACAAAACTACATGTTAAGCACAATGAACACTACTAGGGTGATGTGTGCACTAAAATCTCAGACTTCACCAATACATAATTCATACATGTTACCAAAAACCACTTGTACCTCGAAAACCACTAAAATAAATATAAAATAAAATAAAACTGGGCCACATAGAGGCCCACACAGAACTTGCTCAGCTCACACTTGGCTGGTGTGCTTCCAACTAATAGACACTATATAGTTTTTCTGGATGCATTTCAAGAGTGAGGCAGCCACAGAATCAAACATATCCAGCAAAATGGGAAACTTCTTGAATCCTGCCATACAAATAATAAGTAGCTACAATTTCCAAAAGTTCTTCAGATACCTAATATATTCTTAATATTCAAAGAAAAGGATTGAAACATAAATTTTGTTGCTGCTAGAAGTAAGCCGATTCATAGAATCTAGAGAAAAAAATAATAATAATAGTGAACTGCATGCTTAATAGGTACTTAGTACTATTCTAAATGCAGTATTACATTTATATTAACTCAATTCTTGTAACATCTCTTCTAAAGAAGATACTGGTACTATGTGGCATACAAAAGCTAAACATCTGTAAGTAGTAAAGCCACAATTTGAACTAAATAATTTTGTTCTGGAGCTCATACTCTTAATGGCCTAGCTCAGTACTACGTCAAAAACAAAACAAAAATCCAATAGGATTTAATTTTTAGTAAATATTAACTGAGAAAGGGATTTTGTGCTCCCTAGTTCCGTCTGAGCCTTGAAGCTATATGCCAAACAATTAGTGGTTGGGTTTAATGTCTTGACAGACAGATGTTGATATAAATTAATTTGGAACCATTTAGGAAGCTAGAACTACTAGGAACAAGGAAAGGAGGAGTACCAATTGTCTTCTACTTTTCTAGATAAGGATCTCATCTAAGGTATATATTTTGTACATCTTAGATCTTACATCTATATCTTAGATCTTACATCTATATCTTAGATATAAACTGGGCTGGTTTTTTTTTTTTTTTTTTTTTTTTTAGCAATTAAAGATTTCTATAAGCAGAGGCAGCTTTTTCAAAGGGGTTATAAACCAGAACATGCTATGATTCTTTCAGTTACTAGCTATGTGATTACGAGCATGTTACTTTATTTTTTTGTCATAGTTTTATCATTTGCAAAATGAGGATAATAACAGTACTTATCACACAGGGGTTTCTGAAAATCAAATAAGTTTATGTGTAAAATTTATAGAATGTTGCCTGAGATATGGTAAACACAGGAAAATAAGATTGTGTTCATATCATTATGAATACCCAGAACTCCTAGCCATCATTGATCAATAAAAGGCCATTTAAATAGCTATGCTATTGCTCACGTTTACATTTTATCCATGATTCCATTGCATTCCCTTCATTTCACCAACCCTTAGGATCTTTATTCTTTCTTACACATCCCTAGTCTACCTATTCTAAATGTTAGTCATTATCTCCATGATGAGTTCAGCCTCAGAAGTCCAAAGGACAGACAGAGCTACAACATGCCCCCCAACCCCTAACCTCCCTTCCCTCACTGCTCCTGTGCCTGAAGTTTCTAATTTAGTATTTAACACTCCTCAGGGCTGTTCTACCTGACTCCTCAACCCGAGATAGCAACCTTCTTAGGGGGTAGCAAGACACACAATTTAATCCCAAATCCCTTACTCACATTTTGCCTTAACCAATTGTCAAAACTTACTTCCTCCTACTCCCATATGTACCAGTCACTAACTTGTTAAGTTGCTTGCAAGTTTTCAACCTTGCTTTATTCATTTGTGATTTTCCTTCTCAGCTCTGAATTTTGGTTCACTTGAAAAACATTCTGGTTCTCAGCCACATTTTCTTTTATCCAAGCTGTACTACTTCAGGCTGCTATAGGAATCACTCCTCCAAATCAAAGAGCCCCCGATGACCTGACTACCCAATGCTTCTCTAAGGGGAAATGCCCTTAGAAGCAAGCTTTAGCCCAGACGCATACTATATATTCAGTTAAATAAAGAGTATTGAATGACTACAAAACACATAAGATCAGCTATTCAAACATGTTCATATGAGAAACAATATTGCAATATTTTCAGGTGTTTAATGATGTTGCTTTACAAATCATAACCTTTATCCACAAAAAGGAACAAGCACAAAGAAAGGAGAAATTCTCTCATTTTAAATGCATGATGAGTTTTTTTTTTTTAATTCTGAAAACAATTATACAGTAAATTGAATAGAGGATTTCTTGGGAAATTAGTGACTGATCCAAGGAATTGCCAAAGTTCTAGACTTCATTTTGTAACATTTGGAAATGCAATTAGGTAATGTGAACTTCCTGAATATAAAGCACAAACAATTGGCACAAAATCAACTTGATATATTTAAAGTGTAGATATTCTTTAAAATTTTTTTATTCAACTAAGAGAACATGATGTTTCAGGTCAATTATTATAGCAAGCTTTTCTATCAACATTATGTTGGGAAATAATTATCCATGAATATCTCACATTTTTGCATGATCTGGATATTCTGAGAAGATATTTACAGTCAACTTAAGAATGTTTTTAATATAAGGGAACACTGAAAGATAGTAAAGTTTAGAGCTGTCTCCCGCCCTTGAGATGTTCCAGAGGAGATTTGTTTACACTCCAGAGTAAAGATAAGGTGTCTCTCTTTCTGGAGTGGGTACTCAGTTACCCAGCAGTTGTATATATGATTGGAGGTTCCTAATTCTGGGCTTTCTCTCCTTTAATTTACCTTACTATATGTGCAGATATGATTTGAACTTCAGCACACCACCCTGTGGAGACTGGGACTCAAGGATCTGGAAATGGTACAAAAACATTACTCCCAATGATGCTTTTACTGTGAGTAATAAACAGCCTTTGTCTCTGACCCAGATGTCTTTCGATTATATATCTATACACACACACACACACACACACATACACACACACATATATATATAAAAGTGTGTGTGTGTGCAACTCAGCAACTACATATATAACTAAGTAACTATAAGCACACTAGCTAGAAGAAAGTTTAGGAGGCTGGGCATGGTGACTCACGCTTGTAATCCCAGCACTTTGGGAGGCCGAGGCAGGGGGATCATTTGAGGTCAAGAGTTCGAGAGCAGCCTGGGCAACATTGTGAAACTCGGTCTCTACTAAAAGTACAAAAATTAGCTGGGTGGTAGTGGCACATGCCTGTAATCCCAGCCATTTGGGAAGCTGAGGCAAGAGAGTCAATTGAGCCTGGGGGCAGAGGTTGCGATGAGCCGAGATCATGCCACTGCATTCCAGTGTGGGCAACAGAGTGAGGGAAAGAAAAGAAAAGAGAAGGGAAAGGAAGGGAAAGGAAAGAGGGAAAGAGGGAAGGGAAGGGAAGGGAAGGGAAGGGAAGGGAAGGGAAGGGAAGGGAGAAAAAGTTTGGGAAAAGCAGCTTTAGATTTCCAATTTCTATAATACTCAGGGGTGGGGGGGAACAGTAGTAAGTGTATGTGTGTGTATGTAGTTATTTTTTACTTTACTTAAAGTAAAAAGTTTTACCTTGCAAGCAAGATAAAATCTCAGTCCATTCACAGTTTCTTGACAACTTTACTGAGATATAAATTACATTGAATAAAATTATTTTAAATGTAGTGTCTATGAACATTGATACATATATACCCATGTGTAACCAACACCACAATTGTGATATAGAATATTCCAATCACCAAAAAAAAAGCTGTCTTTGCTTATTCCCAATCTCCTCTAGACCCTCAGGTAGAAGCAACCACTGATATATTAACTATAATTATGGATTACATTTATCTTTTCTAAAGTTTCATATAAACGGAATCATGCAATTTACTCATCATAATATTTCTGAGATTCAACCATGCCATTTCTTGTTACACTAATACATTCTTCTTAATTGCTGTTTAGTATTCCAGTATATTAATATTCTACAATGTGTTCATGCATTCTGCTGTTGAAAGGCACCTAGGAGGTTTTAGAGTTTGGAGCCACTATAATAAAGCTACTAAGGTCATTAATTTGCAAGTCTTCATGTATAAACAAATTTTATTTCTCCTGGGTAAATACACAAAAGTAGAGTGACTAGGTTGCATGGTAAGTGTATTATTAACTTTATACAATATGTGAAACTATTTTCCAAACTGATTGTATCATTTAACATTTGATAACATGTATGTGAGTTCCACTTATTTGATGTCCTCTCTAAAGTTTGAATTGGCAGCTTTTTAATGATGGCATCCTAAGAGGTGCAATAGGAATGCTAGTTATTGTAAGTCTGCACTTGGCATCCACTTCTATATTCTTCTGTTTCCCCAACCCTTGAATGTGATAGAAATTGAAAATCTAAAGCTGCTTTTGCCAAACTTCCTTATACCTAGACTTCTCAATGCAGTTTAGATTATTTCAATGAGACAAACGCCCATAAAATTAGGAAAGTGTCAAGGAAGTGGAGACTATTCTTTTCTGAGATGGTGCAGCTGGTCAAATGGGCTTAGGCAGCAGCTGGATTCCATATTCTTCTCCATCTTACCAGACTCATGGGTATGCGGAAGTTGTAACATCAATAGGGGTGATGGTCAAGACAACAACCAGTTCCTGATCTCTGGGTTACAGCTATAGCAGCATTTCCCCCTTTAAATCAGAAGCAGAGTGCTTGCTTCAGCAGCACATATACTAAAATTGAAATCAGAAGCAGAGCGGTGACCACTTGACTTTTACTTCAATAATTCTGATGATTTTGATATCAATTAAGCCCCCTTTAAAATGCTTTTCTGCTTAACATTCCTAAAGTACTTTCTATTACCCGAATCTTGATTGGTCCAGTAGACATTAAGGAAAAAAGAAAATTAAAGAATGTAAAAAATATAGACAGGAGTTGGAAACGTGGATTGGCCTAGTATTTAGAATTTCTCTACTTCTCAGTGGGAACTGCTTAATTTGATTATTATTTTATCACTGTAACAATGTGTTAACAAAGATCCGTTGGCAATATATTAATATTATTAACATTTTTTGAGAACTTACTATGTACCAGGCACTGTGATAATTAATTTGATGCTTATGATAAACCTAAGTCAATCACAGCACAGTCCTTATTATGTTACCTTAAATCTAATTTAATCATTTCCTACTTTATACTGAAAAGAATTTAAACATAGTTCTATCTATCTAATTTAAACAAAACTATACAGTTCCACATCTATGTGGCTTCTCTGAAAAAAATTGCCACTAATTATCACCTTCTACCTCATTGGGAAAATAGATAGGCACTCTCCCAAATGCTTGACCCTCACCTGCAAATTTACCCACTTCCAAATTCCTTTCTTCTTCTGAGGGTTATAATGAAAATGATCACTTTCTTCTTGTACAAAATTTATACAAATTTATCATGAAATATGAGGGATTTGATGACTTGTATCATATCTACCTCTTCAGTCTGAACTTCTGTCATCCTCATTCCAAACTATTTCTAATCTCAAGACACCCAATTAAAAAAAAATAATAAACCCTCTCTGCATCACTAAGGGTTCAATGAGATAAGCAAAACTACTACAAATAATATGGAATAAAGTCCTTACTACAGGGAATTCAGCTCTTAGTAAGTATAGGAAGTGGTCAAGAAGTCAACACAGGCTATTGTCTGAGTTGAGGTTGAGCCTGAAGAGGTATAGATGATCTTGGCCATGAGACAGAAAGGAAAGCTGAATATAAAGGAGAGCAATAAGAAACTAGAACCACGAGGATGAGCTAGAACCTTCATCAATCTCTAGGTTCTACTATCAGCTTTAATGCCAGGACTGACCCACAGTAGAAGCTGTCTCCCTTGACTATAGATCTGCTCATATGCCAGGCTAGAATTTTGAGAACCTTTGGGAGAAACCCCAGCAGGAGAGAAAGGAACTGCAGGCTGCAGGTTTACCCATGCCAACAAGATAAGCCAACACTGCAACAGTACTGGACACCCTTCAATAACCTTCAAAAAATAAAATGCTATCAACGCTCTTTCACTTCTTCCTGCCAAATCACATGCGTATGTATCTTGCAGTCATCCATAATCCAGAACAATGCTGGGGAAAGGGATCTTGGAAAGACAGTTAAGGTTCATCTAAGTCAACACAATATAAATCTGTACGTGTTATTTGGGACTCATTTTAAAAACATACTTCCTCAAGATTTTCTTCCGTGACTAGAATTTTCTCCCAAGACTAGAATTAATGATCCACATACATGGTCTCAAAACATTATGTGCTTCAACTTACCCAATATTTAGCTCACAGTCTGGCTATCTGCCTCTGTAATACAATTACACAATATCCATGAAAACATAGTCTGCTAGCACCAAATAGGTGCTGAATATATGTATGCTAAATAAATGAATGACAGTTGAATTATTACATTCGTGTCTCATTAAGAGTAGAAAAACAATCATTTATAAGAAGGAATTGTTTTAAAAACCCATACACATAAATGATTGTGAACACAGGGATATAAACACAGGGACACAAAATGTTCTTGGGATAAACTAGTGAAAGTAAAGGTCTTTATAAGGTAAAAACAAAAAGATGTGATTACATCAGAAAGAAATCACTTGGAGACTGTATTATATTAATTTTTTAAAAGCAACATAGAAGGCTTCCCACATTTGTAGAGAAAAGTGAGTATTTAATTGGAAAAAATAATATCAGTATGTTGAGTACAACATAGAATTAATTATGATATTATATAAAAGCCTCCTAATAATTTTATGGGAAAAAAATGAGAGTATACAATGTCTGAAAGTCATTTTTAAAATTTCAACTAAGATACTGTCTTTTGATTAATAATTGACCCAAGAACAAATTGATTAGTAAATTTTCTGCAAACAAGATAAAGACGAATGAGGGAAGAAAGCCAAGTTAATCAATAAAAATATGTACATACAAAGAGCAATTGGGTCAAAGGCATGAGACACTGCTGCCATCCTGAAGGAGCAGTCTATGAGAGAAAGGGTGGTGAGCTGTATATGAAAAACACAGAGGAAAAGAAAGAGTTGAGTTGGCTTACAAAAGCCTCTCTTCAAGATAGGATCAGTCTAAGTGACACACAGGTAAATTACAATTACATAATAAGTGGGATGACTAAAATGAATGGGTTAAGATAATGATTATTTTTGTTTGGTGTAATGGACTATTAAAAGCTTCATAGAAAGAATTCCTAAACCTTTTTCAGTACAAGGTGAGAAGTTCCTCTTCTTACCATAAGGCATATGATAGAGCATAGGTAAGATGGGATCCAGTAGAGGGATATGTTCCTATATATGTTGGCTGAAGTGCTGCTAAAGAGATTTTGGAAAACAAAATTTTCACTATGATTTTCCTGGCCAACCTTTCCACCATTGTTACATCCCATAATATGATACATGTTTTTGAGATATAAAGATAATTCCAGATAGATACTCCCTACTATCTTTAAACAGTAAATGCCAAAAATTTATGGATTCCTCATTTTTTCTGGATGTCATGGCCATTTTTAGCTGACATTTCAAATACCTTGAGCCAAATGGAGAAGGACAAATATGGCAAATACAGTCCTCAGTCACCCACACTGATGGCTAATTAATCAATTAATAACACTGTAAGTTTTATCCATTCAAATTGTATAGAGTTGCTGTTGTTGTATGTAAGTATTGTCTATTTTCTCCCATTTTTCTATTGGTTTAAATCCATTATAACTATTTTAACAGAAAAAAAATGTCTGAATGGATTCACTTGGAGTAAAAAGCAATGAATATTTATTATAAATATTTCCTTTAAAGGTAAATTACTAAAATGTAATTCTATAGCATTCCTCTCTGTTCTTCAGGCATACAACAGTTTGTGGTTTTTTTCTCATTGTACCTAATAATTGCTCCACAAAATAGAAAAATAAGACTTTTGAGTTTGGAAATGAGCAGACACAGTTTTTTATTGCAAAGGGAATTATTTAAATATTATTAAAAATTAAATATTTTCTCCACCTTTTCCCACTTTGAACAGTTTTGTAATTTATGGAACTAATTTTATTAAATGATTTTGTTTTCACAATTTTAAAAATTAGCTATTTTGAGGTTTATATGTACATAGATATTTTCCTTTCCAATTGGTAACTTCTGCGAAGAAAGAGAAAAATGAAAACCAATATGGTGGGTTATTTGTGAATCTCAACCTAGCCCAAAGGCCTTTGGATGTTTGATACACATTAGATTTTCTTCTTCTTCTACACATCTCTACCAAATAAATAAGCATTGGGTGCAATGAGGTGTTTTTACTTTAATATAAATTCCCTTCTTTATTGTTCCGTGAAACTATAAAGTATAAACAAACATGTCAAGATAGTCACCAAGCAAAGTTAAATGAGTCCTCTTTGTCAGAGTACATGGCCTCCATTAACTTTTTGACACCTGTAGAGAAAATACTTTTAATGAAAGAAAAAATATGCAGGAAGACAAAAATCATACTTCCCACATGAAAATCATATTTGCAGAGCTGTTCCCAACGCACATTATTTTTCTCCCTACAGAAGATTCCTCACTTTGTTGAACTTAATTTTTATAACCAAAATGGGTTGTTAGGTTCAGAGATGTAAAGTCTGGGCCAGGGGATTGTATAAAGCATTAAATTTGAAATATGTCAATGTTAGATTTTGCTGGAAAAAAAATTTGTCATATTTTCTGACTTGCGTTTCTGAAGTTTTTCAATGTATTAAAAGATAAGTTGATTTCAAATATTACATATTAAATGTTTATACAGAAGGAACTTGCTCTTTCAACTATGCCTCTTCTCCCATCACATGTGGATTTTCCTAGTTTTTGTGGAACTGACTACATATTCAGCAATGTGCTTTTATGCCACTTTGAAATCAGTCTGTCATTTACTTAGCGATGAATTAATATCAAGATTGGTTTTCACCTTTGAAAAATGGCCTGTGATTTTTTTAATAAAAAGTAAATCGGTATTATTTATTATACTTGACAAGCTACTCAACTAGGCAATATTTAGTGATGTCCCCAGATAGAGAAGATTCAGGTAACATTCTTTAAATATATGAGTCTTTAGTGAATTCTCGGGACTTGGCACTGTTCGTAATTGTTAATTTTACCTCCACCTATGAAAAATGTCAAAAAGTGGCCAAGTTCATTAAAGGGCTATCAGCCAATTGAAATCCAGTAACAGATGAAAAATGGTGATTAACTAAAAGCTGCCTTTTTTTCTTAGTACATTAGACACCTTGAATGGATTTCAAAAATGAAACAATTGGAGTAATGTATTCTTAAAATCAACAAACAAAATAGTTTATAATACAATACAAATTAACTTTGCTGAAAATTTCTCCCTTACCATTAAAATTTAATGACATAAAGTATTCAAATATTTGTTCTCTTCTTTCATAATAGGCAATATTAATTTTAAAACCTGATAAATAATTTTCAGCCATTCTTTTTAGTTATAAATCAAAAGTTCACATTCCTATAAGAAGTAACACTTGTTTAAAAAAACTGTAAACATGAACACATCTGCTTGAAATAATCACAGAAGACTATTCAGTAAGACCTATGCTCTGCATCCACAAGTACCCTGGGTGTCCTCTGATGGATCTCATCCACAAATGAGAACAACCAAATATCCAGACATTGTGAGAAAGGACAGATAGATGGAAATAGTCAAAGTTAAATATGAAAGATAACATTTCTTTTCTTTGGGTGTTGTTATGCTACTTGGTAAGCTAAGAGCTATAAAGCTATATATTGGGTGGAGGCATTACCTACTTGCCACAGGATTGAAGAAAGTTTCAAGGAAAAAGTGGAATTCTAAACAAGAAAGGTGAAGAAATGTAGGACATTGAGAATAAGACAAACGTCAGGGTAAGAGGACCACCCATTTAGCAGGAAATAATGGGCCAAATGCTGACGCTGACTTATCTGTTGATGTATATTATTTTGACTTAACAGATTGCTCATCCTGCACTCTGCCATTTTAGTGGTGTGTTTCTCATGAGCAGAGAGTATGCTGTATCAGTTGTTGAATGTCTATGCCCTACTGCTGTTACTAAGTAACACCTTTACAAATAACCTTGAAAATTCTCATAACCTTGAAAATTTTATTCACTTTCAGTGAAGAAGATGCTCTCAGAAAAAAAGCTTTCCTATTACTCTGTGTATTGAAGGCCACAGAACACAAGATACATTGCCATTACCACTAAATCAAAACAATTTTAAAAGCATTTCCAACCTGTAGAAAATCTTAGTGTAACAGACTTGAAATGGAAAGAATCTATAGTTACTTTACAAGGCCAAAGTTGTAATGCACAAAAAATAAGAATAAACCTAATGGGAGGGTGCAAACTAGTCCAGAGGGAAAAGAGCCATATCATATACATGTGGTAATTAGATTTCATTGGTGAAATGCTTTGAATTTGAAAAGTCCTGTGCATTTTATTTTGCTATGTAAGTGATCACTGCAACTAGAGACCAAATTAACTGCTGAGAGTTTCTCTCCTTACCACTCAAATTAAATCTGCAACAGGAGATGGGAAAACTGCTAAGCATACCCATATACTTTGTTCTCTCTGCATGTCAGCCAATAAGCCAGAAGCATTTTGCAAACCCACCTGGAATGCCACATATACATGATGTCTGTTCATCAGAAACCTTTCTTCTGGCAACTTGTGTAGAAAACTACAAGTCTCTCTTCTAGACCAAAGCTCCTTAAGCTATTTGAAATCAGGATCATAGTAAGTGCAACTTAGAATTCCCTAAGTGCCTGCCTAATAGAATACCTCTCACACACACACATACACACACAAAGGTCTTGCTGGATGGATGAATGAGCAAATGAATTTTCTAGCCTAAATTATATTTTATGTGACTTAAATCATAGTGACGAGAAAGGATTGTATCAATCAGTAAAAGTAATACTTTTCCTTTTCTTCTGCTCTAATAGCAATAAAAGGTAACCCAGACCAGTTTCCCCAAAATAACCTTTAGACTAACTACCTGTCAGACCACATGTCTCAGTTTCAAGTTTTTCAAACACTCAAGAATTATGCAGGCCCACATCCTGACTAAGAATGATGAACAAGACAAAAAGATATTGTAACACAAAGTGATGGTTTCAAATGGACGGCTCTATACTAAACAAATAAGAAAAATCAGACTGAGGAGATGCATTTATGTTTTCAGAATTATTATGCCAGAGTGAATAGTCCATAATATTCACAATTTTCTTATAAAATCATTCTGTCATCAATAGTGCTATGTTAAAAAAAAATCAAATCTAACTGGAGAGAAGATATACAAAGTCATGGAATACTAAATATAATATTTTATTATATCCATCAGATGAAGAGAGATAATACAAGATCTTAAAAGCCTGAATCAAGGAACTATTGTGATTGTATGGTGCATACAAATTCCTTGCAATTGACCCTTTTCTCAGGGTATTCTTTTGTCAGCATTCAAGAACGAAATTTATAAATGCCCAGAGGTTTTGTGTTTTTCAGCTGTGTATGATTTCATTTCTTCCATATTTTCTCTATATCAACCTTGGAGACTGATATTTTAGATTTGTTCTTTTATCTCCTAATCTGTTAACTCTGAGGGGAAATAATTACATCGTTTAATTAGCTGCATCTGCCCATAATGTTCCCATGTCATTACCTAAAGAATTTTGCTTTTTCTCTCTCTTATACTGTAATTCCTTACAAAATATATTATTTACTGACTTAAATTTGATGTGACTTTCATTCTATTCCTTACCTTTGCTTGTTATTAATTTGCATTCTCTTCACTTAGTTCTTCAATATTCTTATTTCTTCTCTGCACCTGAATTAGATGTGGATGTGGATTTACGCAGAAAATGAAATATTTGTGTATGATACATCTATCAAAAAGATTTCATTGCTACTCATATTTACAAAAGCAAGCAAAATTAATTATAAAAGTAATTGGAGATTATTTTGCTATAGCTTCATAACTCCAGCAAGGCAATACCTTGTTCAATAATAAACTATAACCCTTGTTCAACAACCCCATTCCAAGGAACTCAAGGGGAGACGTTGCTATATTCCGGTAAACTATCATACAAACCAGATTTTAGTCTCAAGCTAACTAAAATCATCCTTCATTTTCCACTTATTAAAAAATATTTGAGGCAATAATCTGATAGTTTCACTATCAGTATCATATTTTTTAAAGGCCTTAAGAAAGGAAAATAGACTTTTACACAAAAGAAGGAAAAAGGGCACATACATGACTCTCTGATATAACCAAGAAAGCCAGGCACACACTGACACTTAAGAGACTTAAAAATGTTCAAATTCATCTTTATACAAAGTTTAGTGATAATATGTTATGAGCGATCCAGTGGTTAATTGAAACTCTACTGGAGTCCACCTCTTTAACATTAATTGAGGTTGCCTAGCTCATTTATAATTCTGATACCAAAATCTGCAAAAATACTTCATTAATGTGTTTATTATCCAATGCCATTAGTCCTTGTTGTTGGTACTAAATAATAATTAATATATTATGTAAAATTCAAAAGTATTTGAATTTCAAAACACAGCTGGCTACAATACATTTTCGACATACCATTAATATTTTACTATATGTAGCAATAGATAGATTTCAAATCATTTTTACTTGCATGAGTCTCCTTAGTCTTGAAAATATTGAAAATCTCATACATTTTCAGATTGAAAAATTGAGAATAAAGGCAGTTCAGTGGCCTTTCTAAGGTTATGGAGCTAATAGGCCTTGGAACCATGTCTAAATGGAAGTCTAGTCATTCAACTGAACTTACTGAGTACCTACTATTGAGTATCTACTGTGTTTTTCTCAGTTTTCCCATGTCATTATCTGAAAGTGTTTATTTAGTACTTGAGAACAAAACTGTTCATGAGGTTTGAGAAAATGTTTCTAACTTTGGTAACATTAATGATTTTTAAATGTGGGTTTAAATACCTTAGCTGAAGCTGATCTGGTTGTAATTTTCTCATGCAGATGAAGATGCTGGCTCTTATACACTCAAGCAATCTGACTACGTATTGAAATCCATCAACCACTTTGCTTTGTTTTTCAAAATTTAATTTATTTGAATCCACTTTCTCCATCTAAATTACACTGAGATAGCTAGTTTATTAATAATGATAAAAATTTGATATTTCTATTTTTTCATTATGCTTTGTGTTTCATCAACTGGCTTCTCTTACAAAGAAAGCAAAGAGACAGGTAGGAACATTTTTCTTATCTTTAGCCTTTGAGGATCCCCAATCACCCTACTAACTACCCATCCCTGATGTCTCTTCCTATTCTCCCCCTCTAGTCAGTAGTTCAAGTTTGGAACATAACTGACTTTATTTGAAAAAAGTACTTGGCTTGGGTAATTTTATGTCATTCAAATGCTTCTATATGGTAACTTGTTTATGTGACCATATCTCTCTTATTTCACATTTTCTGTGTGTGTGTGTGTGTGTGTGTGTGTGTGTGTGTGTGTGTATAAATGTACATACCTGGCCACCAAAATATTTGAGTCTATGTTCCCTGAGTAAAGTGTAGTTGTCACTTATGAACAACTTCCAAGTGAATGGAGAGATTCATGAAAATAGTATTTTGAGGGGTATTAGAGCTACAAAATGTTTATGAATGATAGGAAGGCCTTGAAAATATGTACTTGCATAAAGTAGGTGCAATATTCATTAAGATGGTAGCGGAGATGAAAAGATCATGGAAATAACAATAGAGGGAAGCCAGTGAGGCTCCTGGAATAAGTAGCAGAAGTCTCATTGAGCAAACTCCCCATATACACGGCAAATTCCTGGACTGGGACCTCTATAATACTCCATTGTTTGTTTTTGTTGTTGTTATTGCTATTGTTTTCTCAATCTTTAGCCAGTCTTTACAGGAACTTTCCTGGTCTTTTTCTTCTATTCTGTCAAATGTAGATACTGTAGATGACTGCATTTTCTCTTTGGTTCTCTCTTTTCTTTTCCTAACCCCTACTCTCCTTTGGGAAGATTTTATCTCTTTATAGATAAAATTATGCTGAGAAGTAGAACAAATTATAATGAAAATGCTACATCTCAAAACTTATGATACACAGCTAAATTGGGACTTAGAGAATTATAATCTTAAGTGTTCACAAATGGTAGGGCTTGGCTGTGTCCCCACCCAAATCTCACCTCGAATTGTAATCTGAATTGTAATCCCCACACGTCAAGGGTGGGACCTAGTAGGAGGTGATTGGATCATGGGGCAGTTTCCTCCATGCTGTTCTCATGATAGAGAGTGAGTTCTCACCAGATCTTGTTGTTTGATAAGTGTATGGTGCTTCCCCCTTCTTTCTCTCTCTCTCTCTCCTGCCTGCCCTGTGAAGAAGGTACTTGCTTCCCCTTCGCCTCCTGTCATGATTGTAAGTTTCCTGAGGCCCCAGCAATGTGGAACTGTGAATCAATTAAATCTCTTTCCTTCATAAATTACCCAGTCTCAGGTAGTATCTTTATAGCAGTGTGAAAACTGCTAATACAGGAAATGACAAAGATTAAAAACTAAATCGTTCATCTTGAAAACTGTGAAAATAGAGGAATAAATTCCCCAAAAAAGAACGGGAAGAAACTATGGCAATGAAATATTGTACTAGGTGCATTAAATTGAAAATTCATATAACATGTTGATTAATTGGAATTATCAGTATATAACAAATATGCCTGTAGAGATATAGAAACTCTAGCAAGTTTAATCCATTTAAATTGATTGTGATTACTAAAACATATTAATCCTATCAAGCATTTAATTTTGTTCTATTTCTCCTGCTCTTTTCTTTCTTATGGACTTCCTTTGGAATTTGTATATTTTTCACTTCATTTTATTTTTCTGTATTCATTTATAACTTATTGATCTCTATTTCTATATTTTAAAGTTTGCTCAAAAATTTAATATGCACATTTAACTTTAAAAAGTTTGAATTTAGTTGATGTGTTTATTCCCCTTCTGAATGAAATGAGGACTTTAAATACCTTAATTTCTTTTTTTGTTTGTTTGTTTTTTTCGAGATGGAGTCTTGCTCTGTCACCCAGGCTGGAGTGCAGTGGCACGATCTCAGTTCACTGCAACCTCCGCTTCCCAGGTTCAAGCAAATCTCCTGCCTCAGCCTCCCAAGTAGCTGGGATTACAGGCGCATACCACCACACCCAGCTAATTTTTGTATTTTTAGTAGAGACAGGGTTTCACCATGTTGGCCAGGCTGGTCTCAGACTCCTGACCTCAAATGATTCACCCACCTCGGCCTTCCAAAGTGATGGGATTACAGGTGTGAGCCACAACGCCCAGCCTAAATACCTTAATTTCTAACACTTTCTCCTTACATTTGTTGTTTTTGCCAGTGCTTGTATCACTTTTTAACTCTACAAATTAGGCATTCTTCTTACCTTTTTTGTATGGGCTACATACATTTGGATTTACCTGTAGGTTTACTATCCTTAAATCAATTTCTTGTGTGCTACCTAATGGCTGGTCACATATCCACCCTGGAAATTTAGTCTCACACAAATCACATACACTAACATATGAGGAGGGATGTTTGCCGAAAAAGAAAATAAAAAATCTAGATGCTGACAGCAGAGAAAGGGAGAATGGATTTTAGGCAGGCATGAGCAGCAGCTGTCCAGTACAGATGGCCTGGAAGAGGTCAGCAGAAGCCCCTCGCTGACATTCTCTCTACTGTGCCTGTATTTGACCAGAGCTAGCCAATCACTTCTCATATTAAGCACCCAGGGTGTTAAATTTCAGGAGTTTCATAATACGGGAAAACGGGACCATTTTGAAATGACTAAGTAGAATTTACTAGCCCAAGTGGGACTATTATGACTATAGTCGCAACAATTTCATGAAAATCAAAACAAATCGTAAAGCATGGAAATGTTCTGGAAGAGATTTAGCAGGTCAGCCATTTATATTGGTGTAGGCTGATTTAATCAGCAATTGCCACCAGAGAGAGAAATAACAACAAGGCTGTTCTTGAATAAAATAACAGAGAATTACAATTGTCTCCAAAACCACCCAACCTGGTAGCCTTGAAGCATCTTCTTTAATGAATGTCTCAAGTAACA